>NW_007246665.1:18531-86768 GCF_000164805.1 Carlito syrichta | reverse complement strand
GCTCCGGCGATCTTTCCGCCTCAGCCTTCCGAGTAGCCGGAATTACAGGCATGCGCTATCATGCCCGGCTGATTTTTGAAGTATATATTTTAAAATGGAACAGTAAATCACAAATTTCTTATCTTTAAAAGAATGCAGATAATTGTATGTTGATTTATATTTATGCTTATCCTGTATGCTAAGTGACAGCAGTATTTGTGGGACCTAACTCTTGCTTATAGATTAGAAAGTAAAAATATTAAATCAGGAAGAAAAAGATTGGAATTAGCCAGAGAAACTCATCCTACTAGCTTTACAATATTTGAGAAATCAGTTGAAAAGGTGAATATAACATAATAGTTTGAGTCTGGTGCCTTAGTTCACTAGGCTATCAATATATTAATGCCAAAATTAATTTCAATAATTTTAAAGCATCTTTATCTTTAGAGAGTTTAAATAGTTAAAATTTTAAAAAAATTATCTCACCTAAATGCTGCATTAAATAATTTTCTGTTAAACAATGAATTCAGACAATATTGTTCACAGCAAGGGTCTAAAGTCAGGATGGAGGGCAGCAGGAGAAGCTGCTTTCATTACTTTTATTATTTTACTGGTAATTAACCAATATGTAATGTTGCTTGAAACAAAAGAACAGACTGAATTGACAACAAGTTCAACTATTCAGACAAATATTCATTTTACTCATCTTGGCAATATGGGGTTGAGTCAAAACTGAAGAATAAGGATTATGTAGAAGAGAAACAATGCATTTCTATGTGACAGAAGTGGTTAGTAACAATAACTCTTGCCATTATGTCATACTTATACCTGTTATTTATTCCTTTTAAGCTTCTGAAAGTGACTCAATGTGGTAAAATGCATTTTAATATTTAGTGAGCACCTACCCACGTGCCCACATGCTCTCCCAAAGACATACTCCAAGCTTGGTATTTTCCATTTTAAATGGCTGTCCAGCCCTTGAAACGACTTTACCTTTATACTCAAAAAATGCTCTACACAGAGCAAGGCAGCATTAAAGAATTATCTTAAAAATTGTTTAACAAAATAATTTTTTGTTTTTCTCATTTATATAACTCTCTGTTATTGCTCTTGAGCACCTATAATTTCAATCAAGGAACGGCAGCAGCTAAACACAGACTTTCTCTGCCACTTGATATCCAGCTAGTAGTTAATTTAGACCCCTTCTCACAGTCACAGTGATTGCTAGCAATTAAAGAAATAATTGTGTCACATGCTTGAAATGAAAGAAAGAACAACTGTCTGCAGGTAGAGGGGGAAAGAAAGAAGGCTCAGTTTCAAAGACAATTTTCCCATTTTAAGAAAAAGTATAAATGGAACTGGAAAATGCAATTGGAATCCATGTGGTCAGAAAAAATACACTGTCCCTCTTCTAGAATACCCTTAGTTTTTAGCTGCACTCCAGAGGTCAGATGTTGGAATTTCCATCAACTGTGAAACTACCAAAAACGAAGGTTGCTTCATGAGACCTTGACAGGCTTTTTATCATTTTAGAGAAAACTGAGGCTCCTAAATGGCAATTTTCTCAAGTCACAAAGATGGCGATTTGCAGATCCTGGAGGTACTTTATGGCATTCTTAAGCACAAAAAGTATGTGATGTGTCAAGTGAAGGAAAAACATGAGTTAGGTAAGTTTTATTCAGGTACCAGTTATACTGTTGGTTACTGTGAGTTCAATGTCAATTAATCAACATTATATTATGAAATAAGGTGTCCTCACACACAAAACACAATTATGTACTTATCAACTGACAACAATGTCATCTGGGGCTTGCAAGGACCCAGCCCTGTATCTTCCCTAGAAGCAACGATTCAGTATGTGCTAATTCAGTGTTCTCGGTGACTTCATAAAACTTAACCATTAAGAATAGTGAGACTTGACTGTGGTCATGTGTATATGTGTATTTGTATGTGTACATATATATGTGTCTATATATCATATATGAGGAGGGGATCAAAAACCCCTGGAATTATTTTTTGGAGTGCAGGCCTTTTGTTGTGCAGGTTTTACCCATTGGGTAAGTGTTTTAAGAACTTACTGGCATAGGTGTATCAGCATCTGGCTTCAGTGAATTTTTTTTTTTTTTTTGAGATTCTTTCAACACATTTCCCCTTTTCATGATAGGTGATTAACACAAACAACCCACACGTCCTGAGTGTTCAGCAGTTTTTGACCAAAAACAGCATGATTCTCATATCCTACAATCTCTATTCACCTAATCTTGCCCAAGCGACTTTTTGTTTTGTTTTGTTTTCCTGGATGAAAAAAGTCCTCAATAGGAAACATTTTGCCAATGTGGAAGATGTGAAGCAAAAAAATTAAAGCAGCACTAAAAGGCATTAAAATTGATGAGTTCAAAAACTGTTTTGATGCCCGGGCAACTTGGCAAGATCTCATCTTTACAATAAATCAAAAAGTAGCCGGGCATGATAGCGCGCACCTGTAGTTCCAGCTACTTGGAAAGCTGAGGCGGAAGGATCACTGGAGCCCAGCAGGTCAAGGCTGCAGTGGCCAAAAGCGGCCACTGCACTCCAGTCTGTGCAACAGAATGAGACTCCAACTCAAAAAAAAAACAAAAAAAAAACTGTTTTGAGTAGTGGAAAAAGCATCTTGATAGGTGTATTGAATCAAATGGAGGGTACTTTGAAGGCGACTGAAGTTTAAACATATAAGTACACGATTTCTAATACATAATTTCTGATGGGTTTTGGGTCCCCTTCATATATATTCTCTGCAATAGTATTTTAACTACATCCCCTAATTAATAGCCCCAATTAGCAGGAAATTATTTGCAGAAAGAAGCCACCATGTTCTCTACGGAAAGCCTAGGATCTTCCATGAGAAGATGAGTGAAAGGAGGGACCTTTAAGTGCCTTAGAATAGACATAGCTTTAGAACAGTAATTTTGCCCTCGCGTAGCCATTTTTGCTGAAACGCTACCCCCAACAGACTTTGTTAAGCAGTTTGCATGACTGCATGTCCCTCTTACCCTGTAATCATTAATAAGAAAATCACCTTTCCTGAAACTGGTACCCAGAACTGGTTTCCTAGGGTTAGGCCTTAGAAATCAGTGATTACTCAGACCCCCTTAAGCATGTCCAGTCCTCCTAATAATCTTTCTTCCAGGCATTTGTATTAATACATGGTTATCAGCTGCCCAGGACAACGTCCAGTCCACCCCCAGGAGGCCACTGTATTGATACATTGTTATCACCTGACCCTGACAAACGGACCATGACCGCTGAGGTCCTGAAATACTGAAGTCTGGCAATGTCCAGATTCAAGACTTATGTGACTACTTCAACATCAAAGAATGCAGCCCTGGACATTCCTTTTGACCCAAACCCTTCCAGGCCCAAACTTCCTTTTCGCAAGGACCTTAAATATACTCAGTTTTCAGTCCTTCGAGGCCACACTTGCCTGAGTATTGGTTCCCTTTCCATCTGTGAAAGGCGAATAATAAACTTTACTTCCTTCTACTTCCTACTTTGTTGCAATCTTGCATTATTCCCACACGGCACCGACCCATTTTGCCTCAGTTTACCATTTCAGTGAGGATGGACAATGTTTTAACTGCATTAGTTATTCACAAACACTAGTAAATAGTGGGTGTTTCAGGTCTCCTTTTAAAAATTATTTGTTTTTTGTTGTAACACGTAAATGAGCTGAATTGTTACAAAATGCAGTTGGATAAAAAAGCTGAATGAAGCTGGGCTCGGTGGCTCAGCCTGTAATCCTGCACCTTTGGGAGGCTGAGGTGAGTGGATTGCCTGAGCCCGCGGATTCGAGACCTGCCTGGGCAATTTGGCGAGACCTCATCTCTACAATAAATCAAAAAATCAGTCGAGCGTGGTAGGCTGAGGCGGAAGGATCGCTGGCGCCCAGCAGGTTGAGGCTGCGGTGGCTGGGAGCGGCCACTGCACTCCAGTCTGGGCAACAGAGTGAGACTCCAACTCAAACAAAAACAAAAACAAAAAAAAAGCTGAATGAGTAACTGCTCCAAACACACTTCTAAGTGGTCTTTTATAAAGAACATTTCTACATTTATAATTAAAATGAGGATGATGGAGTGATTTAACGTAAAGTATGAGGGGCAACTGTTTATACCTAAAAACAAAAAACAGCAGAAGCACTAAAAGGCCTCAAAATTTAAAAAACTGTTTTGAGCAGTGGAAGAAAAGCATTTCAATAGGTATATTGTATCAAATGGATTGCATTCAAAGTACTTTGAAGGTGATTGAAGTTTAAACATTAAGAATAAATGCACAATTTTTTATAAATAAATTCCAGCTTCTGGGGTGGGGGTGTCCCTCATGTTTAACCAAAGTTCACAATTTTTCTACTACACCAGAATTGGTTTAGACTGAAGTAAAGATTGAAAATTTTAAAAAGAAATACCCAGGGAGTGTGAATTAAAATATTTGATCTGGGGTAGTTGTACAGAGATAAATGTTGTATTTTAAATATTATGAATTATGTACACACAAATATGTCTATATAAAATGCATATGAAGCTCCAGGGTGGTGTGGGGCCACTTAAATGTTCCATAATTATAGTTCATTAAGAACAGTGAGAACCACTTATGTGTTGGACACTACACATAAGGAGTTGAGAAGAGAACAAAAAGAAAGGTAAAATGATCATTATAATGGAGTTTTCAGTAATCAGGTATAAATATTGTGAATTCAAAAAAAGTTGCTAAACTTTTATAATCTTCAGTTTCTTTATGCATTAAATATTAAGTAGAATAACATCCCTCTTGAGATAGTTTTGTGGATTATACTAGATTTTACATGTGAAAATGCCTGACCTATAGCATCCCTTTATATATACAAGCTTTCTTTCTTCCAAGATTGTATGTATGCACATATCTTGAAATAGTTCAACAATAAATTCACTTCTCACAGAGGTTATTGTTGTTGTTTTTAATTTTCAGAAGTATAGGAATCTAGATACAGCTGGAGAACTGTGAGTTATCAAAAAAAGTCTCTGCTATAGGCAATAACCTTAATGTTAATTAACTCCATCTGGAAGGAAAAGCAGGTGTTAAAATTGATCACTTAAATACAGAAAGCAAGGCTGTTTACTAAACTCTTCCTAAATTAATTTGGCTGAACTTGTGGCTAAATTGCTTTCAAGTTACTTTTCTATAAATGTCTTATACCAAATGCTGAAATTGGAAAAAGAAGTAGATCAAGCAGATTTTAATGAAATGTAACAAATTGGACTGAAAGTCACCTAAAAATAAAAATTACATTTTAAAAATAAAAATAAAATGTAGTACTCAGTTTTGCTTCAGTAGCAAATGGAATTTGAGAAAACATCTAAGGAATTTGTGGTTTACAAATCACCTGCAACAAATTAGCATGGTTTGTGCTAGAAAAGGTAAAGCATTTTGGACACCCTGGGCACTTTGTTAAACATACTGGATCAAATTTGCTGCCTAGGAATTCGCATTTAACAACAACCCAGGTGATTTTTATTCTTACCAAAACTTAATTGTTCCAAGAATGGAGAAACTTCAAATCACACCGATAGTGACTCAGGGTCCTGTACGATGACAAATAAGAATAATGGTATTCTGAGAAGGTAAAACATGACAGAGAAGCTTAAAAATATAATTAAGAATATGCATTTCAAAATCAAAACTCTTTATATCATTTAAGAAAATATTGATAAAGTGGTAGTATTCATGTATTTGTTTTGCCTTCTGTCATTTCCTAACTCCACATTAGAAAGCCCAAATTCCTCAAACTTCTCTTCACGTCGCTTTGTAATCTGATTTAATTGTCCATTTCATTTCAAAGTATGGTCTAAAACCAGTAGTATCAGAGTCATCCAGATTAACAAAACCAGAAACTCTGGAGGTGGAGCCCAGAAATCTGTTTTTAGCAATGCTTCCAGGTGTTTCTGATGACCCTATTGTTTGAGAACCATGGTGCACCCTTAGTAGTTCAACAAATTTTAACTAGTCAGCTGCAATAAACAAGGCCTGAAGATAGGACTGCAATGGAGAAAACATAATTGGATCTCTTGTTTCCCTATCAGATAGAAAAGAGATTGCCAGAGGTTGCCAGTGCCCCAACCATGAAATAAGCAACACTTACGGAATGTTTACTACATGTCAGTGTTCTTCTGAGCACTTTACAGGTATTGCCCAATTAATCTTTACACAACCTACCAATATGGGTTTGAGTATTATCACCATTTTACAAGATGAAACTGGGGCATAGAAAAATTAAGTGATAGCCCCAAAGCCACATAGCTGCTAAGGGATAGAACCACGAATAGAACTGGGACAGTTTGTCTCTAGGGTAAATGTTTTTCACCATTCTATACATGCTCTCAGGAAATATTATCAACACTCAATCACCACCTGAAGAATTCTTAGCCTTACTTATGACGATGACTAACCTTAGGAAGCAAATAGGATTGACTAGCTCAGAATATTTTCAAGATCAAGTGGATGACATTTTCCAACATTTCTCCTCTTTTTAAAATCACCTCAAAACTTACCTAACCTTAGGCAAAACAACATTTTATTAGAAATACTGTCTTTCAACTGTGTGAACATGAAGACAGAGACAGTATATCAGAGCCCAAGCTTTCTTATCTACAGACTGAGAATAGCAACCACATAATTTAACCATAGAGAAATCAAGAAATATATGTGAAAGTGCGTTTTGAGCTTTAGAACACTAATTGTATGCTTATTATGTGGTTTCATAGTATTCTTATACACAGGATTTTAAGTACTTATTGATTGAACAGTGTCTAACTGATCTTTTATAACATAATTAGCACTATATTTATAAATTTTATATATAGTGCTTTTGTGTTAGCACCTCATTTATTAAACCTTAACCATCAGCCCCACCATACCGTAAAACAATATTTTTTTCCTAACTTTTCTCACCAAAAGATTAGACTGAGTTACTTTTTAGAAATCTACATTCTCTAGTGTTTTCTTATAAATTCTAATTATTTAGTTCTGGAATAGGACTAAAATATAGTATCTATATAGTTTAAGAAATATCCCAAGTGAGTATTATCAATGACTGTGGAAAATACTACTACAGTAAACTCTACAATTCTTCTGGATATTTTAAAATAAAACTGAAAAATCCTAATTTTTTAATGTAATAATTGCATAAACATTATTTTTTGGATGTAGGTATGTTAATTTGTTCATGTACAATGGTCTACTCATAAAGATGTTTTGTTCAAAGACAGACTGCATATGTGATGGTGGTCCCATAATATTATAATACCATATTTTTACTGCATACTTTTTATGTTTAGATATATTTAGATCCACAAATATTTGCCATTGTGTCACAATTACCTACAGTATTTAGTATAGTAACTTGCTGTACAGTTTGTAGTCTAGAAACAAGATGCTGTACCATATAGCCTAGGTTTTTAGCAGGCTGTACCATATAGGTCTGTGAAAGTATACTCTATGATGCTTGCAAAAGGATAAAATTGCCTAAGGATGCATTTCTCAGAATGTAACTCCATTGTTAAGGAACACATGACTATTTATTTATAAAAATATTTATAGTTAAATAAATACTAAGTTATAAGTTCTTTACTTCAATACATTTGTCAGGAATAGTAAAAGAGTAGTTTTTTTTTAAGTATGTATGTTTTAGGAAGGTATTAATTTGGACAGATTAGGTTATAATGCAGTAATGAATTTGATCCTAAATCCCAGTGGCTTAATACAATATACAGAGGGTACCAAAAAAAGTACACACATCTTAAGAAAGGAAAAACCTGTATTAAAATTATAGTACTTGATATATAACAATGACAAAGATTAATACAAGTCATGTTTGACTTCTGTAATTACAAGAGGTGCCCAAGTGGTTACCATCAGTGTCCAGACATTTCTGATTATGGCAGACTACTGCAGGACTTGCTGTGTGATGCCTCCCGGATTTTCCCTTGTGCACATCACACACAGTACCATATGTCTCAAATTTATCATGAATGTGTGCAATAGTTAGGTGTGTTGGAGGTTCTGTTGCATACTCATGTCTCCAGTGTTGTACTTCCACAACATTCTCGAATTTCAAATACCACTTCAAAATGGTCCTTGAATGACAACCGTGATTCTGCCATTTTCTCTGACTGTCCTGACTGTTGCATGGTGACACTATCATTCATTTGATTAACACCATCTTTTGAGTGAATGTCACACTACATACTACACATTACTACTATAATCCTATAGCTAACATCTCTTCAGATGTGTATACATTTTTTAGGAATCTCTGGTATTTCACTCATTCACAGTATATGTCCACTGGGGGAATTCGAATGAAAAAAATCTATTCTATGTGGTTACTAAGAGAACCAGATAAAGCTTCTACCACCTTTTAGTTATGGCATCTAGAATTTGCAGCCTCCTTGATTATCAAGGTAAAGGAAAAGAGAGCCTGAGAAATTGCACTTAAGTGTTTCACTGCCCCAAGTTGGAAATGACATAATTCAGTCTATAGTTCATTGGTCAAAAAGTTAAATGACCCAGTCTAAATGAAAAGGGGGCTTGGGATTTCCCCACCCCCTCAAAAGTTTATTGAGCATCCAGTATTTGTTAAGCACTCTCTTAGATTCAGTAGTACAAAAATGAATATCAAAACAAAACAAAATAAAAACGAACAAACACATCCTTCCTTACCCTTCCAATTTAAGCAGATTTGTCTTGAGCCTGGGAAGTGGACCCCTCAGGGATTCAGCACCAGTGTAAGGCATGCCCGCATCTCACTCTCACCTTCACCTGTGCATCTCAAGGCTGACCACCAGGTACTCCTCCAAGTCCTACATATTCCATTTTCCTGGGCAACTTTCCCTTACATGCTTTTTGTCATTATGGATGAGGCACCTGGGAAGGTTAGGGAAGCTGTGAAGGCACACCAGCTCAAATGAGCCTGAGAACTTGCACAAGGACAACAGCTGAGAGTGACTTATGGTGCATTATGGAAGCCTTACTCTCTCTGTCCCCATTTATCCTAAGCACAACGAATATCCTAAATAATCACTTATTTTTAATCACTATAAAGGCACCAAATAATCTGGGAACAATAGAGACTTTAATTGAATTGGTCTCTCACCCCAAGTGTTCAAAATTTGCTTAAGACTATAGTGAATAACCCATTAAATTACAAGGAGTATACATCAAAGAGTTAAGCCGTGTGACATATGCATTGACTGCAAAAAGTGAACACATTTGGTAAGGCACAGCTTCATGAAAGAAACTGAATAAGTTGGGGCCATAACATTTAGGAAAATATCAGGGAATATGCTGTCAGAAAACCTTTATTTGAGAAAACCACCAGAAGAAAGCATATAATGCTTATGTTATTAAAATAATCATGAAATTGAGTACATGATTTAGAAAAAATATAATCATATAAGAAAGGGAGAGAAAAACATTTTTGAGAACTTTCCATATGCAAAGACTCTGCTAATGCTTTACCTATGTTAGCTCTATTTCATCATTGCCAAAGACCCTTAGAGGCAAAAATTATTCTAATTTTACAGATGAGATCAGAAAGGTGAAACAAATAGATGAAGGTCACATAATTACTCAATAGCAAAACTAAGACCCAAAACCATGACTGAGAGTCTAATGTTTGTGTGTGGGTATGTGTATATTTTCCTATTATATTAAGTGATGCTATGCTAACCTAGGGCCTCCTTCACTAAAACCCTATCTTTATAATAGAGAATGTAAAACTGTGTTAGTAATTTTTAATGAAGCCATAATCTACACACATTCATAATCAGTGAGCCTTTGTGTCTAACATTTGTGTCTAACATTTTTGTACTACACGACCATGGACATGTAGAACAAATAGGCAAGATCATTGAGGCATATTCCTTTGAACAGCCCTTCTCCGCCTTTTTCTTCTAAATTGCACAAGAATTGGCAGCTAATTAGCAGCTCATTAGCAACATTGATAAACCATATGACAAAAACAAATGCTGTGCTAACAGAAGGGACAGAGCTTTCCAGTGAATATGAAATAGAATATAGGGATATAAACAAATTGCTGAAAATAGCTTTCTATGCTTCTTACTGTATTTTATGTTTTCTTTGTCTTCATACATTAAAATGTTTGTTAACCACTGTTTTCAAGGCAATGTGATAGTTTTGCTGATTAAAAAATGAGTCAAACATGGTCCATTCTTTCAAAGAGCTCACAATATAGCAAGATAATTAAAGAATCTGTATATCCTCTTTGTAAATGACCTTGATGAAGCCAGAATATGATCCTTTTAAATGAAACTTGGCATTATATTGATGTATCCCCACATGCACATCTGTGCTAGATATGACTACATATTTGCCTGTTTGACTGCTGTTAAAGTAGGCATAAAATCTGTGGCTAAAAAATACTCAATATGTATGAAAAATAGATTTCAGGCATTAGTCTACAGTATTTTAAATGATCACTTAGTTTTCATGTAAACCTGACCGATTTTTTTCCAAATGAATCCATTCAATTATTCTGCATTTCCAAGAAAGTTCTTTAGCTTTTTTCTTTCTTTTTAAAAATGTTATAACTTCTTAAAATTGTACACAAGGTCTTGATTAATGTTTCTCCTGTACTTTTGTTTTTCTCTCATCGTTTTGTAGATCTCAGGATATGCCACTCTATCACACTTGGGCTACTTCCTTTACCTTTTTTGATCCTTATTTGTTCTACCAATTCATATTATCATCACAATTCCTTCTCCCAAGTCAAGGTAACCTCAGGTATAGAAAGGCTCGTTCAAACTCCAGTTGAAGTTGCTTTTCTTCTCCTGATATTTGCTTACATTGAACTCAAGACACCATAATAGGAACCTTTTTAATCTGTAATTCTCCCTTTTGGCCCTTGAGATTCTTGGGAGAAGAGATTGTATCTTTTCATCTCTGTATTTTTGGTAGCTAATACTGTACAGGAATATAGTACAAATTTACTAAATGTTTTATTAATTGAATCAATACATTTATGTGCTATTCAAATTCAAAACTACAATGAGACTATATGAATACTCTACTGGTGTATATTAGTCACAGAAAGTTCTGCTTTATAGGCATTTTTAAAAGAAAAATATACATATAAACATTTTTCTCTAAAAAAGTCAATCCAGCTATTTTAATAATATACATATGTCGATCATCTTGTAGGACAAAGTTGTAAATAAATGAATGTAGATTTTTTCATGGTTGCTCTCAAAATAATTTGTACTTGTTATGATCATAGCTTAGTAACATGATTATATCTAAAAGACTCCATTAGAATTATAGAACCCGTTTAATTCTCTTTCCACATATAGCAGCTATTAACATTGTATGGGTTCTTTTTACAACCCGCCTTTGCAGAAGAGCTAAAACTTAAAAGGAGGAAATCAAATTTTATTCTGAACTTTAAGTCCAAATAGAAACGAGAGAAAGAGAGAGAGAATCAAATAATTCCTAGATTTAGGCAGCCAAAACATGAATGCAACTTAGCAACTGAGCCTAAGACACTTGTGAAGCAAATAAAGAAGCTGAGTCGTAAAAATGACAGATTACTTATGGAAGTCAGTCTGTGAATACCACATGAAAACACAATTCTCTTATCTCACAGTTGTGTTCTTTCCACTAAACCTCCTTTCTAATTCACCTTATTTAACATAGGAGTAATTATCTTCCCAGAATTGGGAGGTGCCTATTGCTGTAGAATTCAGGCCAATCAATACAAAAGCAATTGTTTTACATCCAACTTAAGATGGCATCCAATTAGTAACTTTTGACGCATCTTTCAAATTCCTACTATTCTTTTTTTGTGACAACATATACAAAGACAAATGGAGAAAAGACTGACAATGACTACCAAAATGAGGAATCAGGTGATATTGGTTAGAGTGTGGTAGTCAACTTGGGCCTTCATCCCACAAAAGGGATGAAGCTCTCTTGCAGAAAAGAAGGAAGATACTTCATGTTAGTAACCCACTTACTTAGAAACTCAGTCTCTGAAAATCAAAACACTTTGGTTGTGGTACTGATAGTAGTTATGAATAATAGAAAATAAAGCAATAAAGAGAGATGGTTCTACCTTACTCTAGCAGAGTCATATCTGATGAATCTTTATGCATATATCCAGTTGTCTTCCAGAAGTTAAATTGAGAGTTCCATAGAAATTAAAATATATGAGTCGAATATTTATGCACAATCTTAGACCCGTTTATTGAAAAACTTCAAGCTTATATATCTCTATCATTGACTTTATTTGAGAGAAGAAAACAAAAACGACCACTCCCTAAAAGTTCTTTATAATAAATTCTAAATGTTAAAAGGACATGCATACTAAAAAAAGCAATATAAACTTTAACAGACATTTTTAGTAGAAGGTAAAAGTACATTTCCTCTGTGAGATGGACTCAGCAAACCAAAGATTTTAAGAAGTCAACATAAAAGAGCAATATATTTTTCTACTTGTAAAATTTTCCTAGAACAATATTCAAAAGCTTCAAAATTATTTTTTAAAAAGGTCATGAAATATACAATTATAATACTAGTGTCATGGATGCTAATGTGAAGCTCGAAGAAACCTAAGTAATAATTTAAAGAACTGGCTAAAAAGTCTCCCAAGAATATAGAAGAAAAACCAAAGTGAGGCAAAGATTAAAATAATGAGAAAGATAATAGAAGACAGAAAAATGACATAAAATTTTGTAATCTTGAATTTTAGAAGAAATAAATAAAATTGTGTGATACACATATCAATGACAAAATTGAAGACATTTCTCAGGAAGTAAAAATATTAACATTTCTTTATACTTTTAGGCAAAAGTAACTGGAAATGTTCCACACCAGGATGCATTTGAAATGAAAAAAATTTTGAATTTCAGTGATAAAGATTTCAAAAAACCCAAGCATTAAAATAGTATCTTAAGGAAAATATGGAATTAGTCTCATTCAACCATCTACTGTGACAATAAAGTTCAAAATATAATAGAACAAAATTTCAAATATTTTGTCTTCAGGCACATGATGTTCCAAAGTTAATGAATATGATGCAAGAATATGATATAATAACCTGTGTCATACAGCTAAGTATAAACAGATGTATTCAAAATTAGTTTCCATTTAGTTTAAAATAAAAATCAGGAATAAAAATGAGTGGACTGTAAGAGTCTCCATGGAGGGAAGTGTTCATAAAGGCTCTCTGAGTGAGTGGGTGGGTGCTGGTGAGAGCCTGAAAGTCCATCTGAGGGGATACTTGGGTACATGCAAGTGGGCCCCCCCTCTGAGGGTGACAGCAAGCCCCCACCACCCTGAGATTGGAGCGCTGCCAATAAGATTCCATGCAGGATCGTCTGCTGCTTGCCTGAAAACGCCTGAGAAAAGTCTGCTGAATCCAGCTGACTCCCATTACCTGGCACCTGGCCCACACCATACCTGTCATAACGGATCATCTGAAGGTTCGAATCTGATCAGTGGAAAGAGAGGATTGGGAAAGTCAGAGAGGAGTCCATACCTGGTGAGGAGCTGCCCACCCAGTCATTTCCTTTCCTTTGACCCAGGATTGGACAGAGATTTGCATTGCCCCACTAGCGCTCCACAGCCTCCAACTTGTTGCCTAAGGTAATCTCATCAAACTGGGAACCACAGAAGTCCCTCCCTCAGGCTGAATCAGATACAGACAACTCAGATCTGTGTGGCAGACCTGACAGGCAGCAAGCCCAGTAAACCGAGATCTGACACCCCCCACCAAAAGTAGGCCTGTGGCAACCAACCCAAACCATGAGTAACCCTATCTGCCTGCAACCGGGAGCAGAAGAAGGGTGTGTGGCTAGAGATCAGAGCTGAAGGGACTTTGGACATACAGGAAGTACCTCAAAACCAGTCTGATCCCTTGTTTTTATTTTTATTCTTTGACTGTTTTGATCACTTTTGTTTGCTTTTTGTTTTAGGGTTTTTTCCTCCCCTTTCATTCTGGTTTTGATAATGTTTTCATACTTGCTTTGCTTTTGTTATTTTACTGATTTTTTTTCTTTCTTCTTTCTATTCTTTAGACTCCCTGTTTGTGTAGGGGAAGAGTACATCAATAAACAGGATTTTATTGAAATGTGTTTTGTGTGGTTACCTGTATACTCTAAGGTTTTTTCTTTCTTTCTTTCTTTTTTTCTGTCTTTGTGTCTCTTATAATTTGTTAACTGGTATGTATGTCTGTTTTCCCCCTTACTCTTCTCTCACTCCACCTTCCTCTTGACACCCCCCACTTCCCTCTTCCATTATTTCTTTTCTTTTTTTTGTAACCTCATTTTGTTCCAGGGAGCAAACCTAAACCCCCACTGCATGGACAGACTGTAAGGCAGTGGGAGGTGGGTTCCAGGGTGCCCATACTCCTGTCAGTGGATACTGGGATCTGCAGATAGATTCTTACACAAAGAAAGAAAAACCAAAACAAGAATTATGGGGTCTCTCACAGACCTGGAGAAGATCAGACACTGAGAAAACAGATTTTGGAATGCAAACAATGAAGAGCCCCTGAATGACAGGTCTCAAACTACAAACCCAAATATCAAGACATTAATAGAAAGATCAAAAAGAATTGAGGAGAGACAAGAGGAAAATAGGAAGGAGGTGATAACTGACATAACAGCAGTAAAGAATACCGTGAATGAAATAACAAGCTGATAAGCATGGAAAGCAGAATTAGCCAAGCAGAACAAAGAATCTCAGAGCTCAAGGACCAAAATATAAAGCTAACCCAAACTGTCAAAAACATAGAAAAGAAGCTTAAAAAGACAGAACAAAACCTTCAAGAGATGAGCGGTTACTTCAAAGCAATTGGACTTCCTGAGACAGAAAAAGAGAGAGTTCACACTGGAACAAACATTCCATGAAATTATTCAAGAAAGCTTCCCTCATCTCATCAGTTATATGACCATTCAAACACAAGAGATTCAGAGAACCCCTGCAAGCCAACAAATAAGAAGACTAACTCCTAGACACAAAATAATTTGCCTAAACAAAGTAGGTATAAAAGAAAAATTCCTAAAGGCAGCAAGAGATAAAGGTCAGACTACCTACCAGGGAAGACCAATTAGAATAGCAGCAGATTTATCTACAGTAACACTTAAGGCTAGGAAAGCTTGGAGCCCAATATTCAAAGTTCTCAAAGATAATCAATTTCAACCAAGAATAATGTACCCAGCTAAACTAAGCTTCATCAGTGTAGGAGAATTAAAATCTTTCCCAGACATTCAATCATTAAGAACCTATGCTACATCTAGACCAGTTCTACAAGAAACACTTAAAAAAGTATTAAACACAGAAAAAAGAGAAAAAAGAACAGCATTCTTCCCAAGAATGCAGAAAAAAGATTGAAAACACACATGAAACAACCCAAAAGTCAAAAGAAACATAGCAAACAAATAGGAACAGCAACACCTCTATAAGAACCTCATGACAGGGATAAACTCTCACAATTCAATAATTAGCCTGAATGTGAATGGACTAAATGTACCACTGAAAAGACATAAAATGGCGAAATGGATAAAACATCATGAGATAGCGATGTATTGTCTCCAAGAGTCTCATCTCAACAGAAAGGACACTCAAAGTAAGAGGATGGGAAGCAAAATTTCAGGCAAATGGACACAAAAGAAAGCTAGAGTTGCAATCTTAATCTCAGACAAAATACCCTTAAAGCTATCAAAAATTTAAAAAGATGAAGGTCACCATATAATGATAAAAGGCTCAATCCATCAACAAGAAATATCCATCCTAAACATATATGTACCCAACATAGGAGCACCAACGTTAGTAAAGCAGCTTCTAGGCGAACTTCAAAAAGAGATTGACTCTAACACTATCATAGCTGGGGACTTTAAACTCCACTCACAACTCTGGACAGATCATCAAGACAAAAAAATCAGCAAGGATATAGGCAACTTCAATGAGACTCTTGAACAAATGAACTTAATTGACACCTACAGAACACACCACCCAATGACCACAGAATATACATTCTAATCATCACCACATGGAATGTACTCCAAGATCAGCCACATCACTGGTCATAAATTAAACATAAACAAATTCCATAAGATTGAAATTTTACCATGCATCTTCTCAAATCACAGTGAAATAAAAACAAATATCAACACCATCAAATTTCCCCCCAAACCCACAAAGACATGGACACCAAATAGCATGATGCTAAGCAACTCCTAGGTCAATGATGAAATCAAAACAGAGATTAAAAGGTACCTGGAAACAAATGAAAATGAAGAAACATCTTACCAAAAGCTCTGGGATGCCACGAAACCTGTAGTAAGAGAGGAATTTATATCCCTACAAATGCACATGAAGAAAATGGAAGGATCACAAATTAATAGCCTAATAAGCCACCTAAGGAAGCTGGAAAAGCAAGATCACCGAAACCCTAATTTCAGCAGAAGAATCCAGATCACCAAAATAAAAGCCCAAATCTAGGTCATAGAAGACAAAAAGATAATACAAAAAATCAACAAGACAAAAAATTGATTATTTGAAAGGATAAACAAGATCGATGGTCCCCTAGCTAGACTGAAATAGAAAGAGAGAAAAAGCCCAAATAAACTCAGTTAGAAACACAAAAGATGAAATCACAACTGACCCTGAAGAAATATAAAAGATTATCAGAGACTACTATGTACAATTGTATGGAAACAAACTTGAAAACCTAAAGGAAATGGAGGACTTTCTGACATCACACAACCTCCCAAGTTTAAACAGGAATAAATTGAGACCCTAAATAGACCAATAACAATCAAGGAAATTGACTATGTCATAGGAAAACTAACTACAAAACAAACAAACACACAAACAAAAAACCCCTGAACCGGATGGCTTTCCAGCAGAATTCTACAAAACATACAAGGAGGAACTGATTCCAATCCTATTGAAAGTATTCCAGGAGATTGAGAAAGTTGGACCTCTCCCCAAATCATTTTATGAAGCTAACATCACATTGATACCCAAGCCAGGTAAAGACCCAACAAAGAAAGAGAACTATAGGTCAATATCTTTGATGAACATAAATACTAAAATTCTCAACAAGATCCTAGAAAACCGGATTCAACAACGCATCTCAAAATTCTTCCATCATGACCAAGTAGACTTCATCCCCAGGATGCAAGACTGGTTCAACATTCCTAAGACCAGACCATAAATGTAATTAAATGCATCAACAGACCTAAAAACAAAAACCATATGATTATATCATTAGATCCAGAAAAAGTTTTTGATAAAATCCAGCACCCCTTCTTGATAAAAACCTCGAACATCTAGGCACAGGTGGAATATACCTCAAAATATTAATAGCCATCTATGAGAAACCCACAGCCAGCATACTCCTAAAAAGACAAAAAATGGAACCATTGCCCTTGAAAACGGGAACAAGACAAGGATGCCCACTCTGCCTCCTGTTCAACATAATTTTGGAATTCCTAGCTAGAGCAATCAGAGAAGAGAAGGCAATCAGGGGTATCCAAATAGGAAAAGAGGAAGTCAAGTTATCTCTCTCTGCAGATAACCTGATTGTGTGTATATATATAAATATATATATATATATATTTTTTTTTTTTTTTTTTTTTTTGAGTTGGAGTCTCACTCTGTTGCCCAGACTGGAGTGCAGTGGCTGCTCCCGGCCACTGCAGCCTCAACCTGCTGGGCTCCAGTGATCCTTCCACCTCAGCCTTCCAAGTAGCCGGAATTACAGGAATGTGCTACCATGCCCGGATGGTTTTTTGATTTATTGTAGAGATGAGGTCTTGCTGCCCAGGTGGGTCTCGAACCCGCGGGCTCAGGCAATACACTCACCTCAGCCTCCAACGATGCGGGATTACAGGCTGAGCCACCAAGCCCGGCTTGATTGTATATTTTGAAAACTCAAGAGAATCTGCCAAAAACCTCCTTGCACTGATAAAAGACTTGGCAAAGTCTCAGAGTATAAGATAAATGTGCAAAAGACAAGCGCATTTCTATACACCAATAATAAACAAACAGGAACCCAAATAAAAAGCACAATTCCATTCACAATAGCCACAAAAAAATGAAATGAAATAACTTGGCATCTTCCTAACCAGAAATGTGAAAGAACTTTATGATGAAAACTACAAAACACTTCTCAAATAAATCAAAGATGACATAAACACATGGAAAATATTCCATTCTCATTAATTGGAAGAATTAGCATTGTTAAAATATCTATTTTACCTAAGACAATCTACACATTTAACACAATACCCACCAAATTACTAGCAACAGTCTTCTCAAACCTACAAAAAACAATATAGGAATTCATATGGAAGCATAAATGACCAAGAATAACTAAAACAATCCTCAGCAAAAAACAAAACAAAACAAAAACAAACAAACAAAAACAAAACAAGAGGTATCATACTCCCAGACTTTAAACTTTATTATAAAACTACAATAATCAAAACACTCTGGTATTGGTACAAGAACAAGGATATAGACTAATGGAATAGAATTGAGATTCCAGAAGCAAAACTTCAGTTTTTCAACCAGCTAATCTTTGACAAAGCCTCCACCACCCACTAATGGGGAGAGGAGAACCTAGTCAGTAAATGTTGCTGGGAAAACTGGCTGACCACATGCAGAAGATTGAAGCAGGACCCCTAACTATCCTCACACACAAAAATTAACTCTAAATGGATCACAGACCTAAATGTAAAACCTCAAACTTTAAGAACCTTTGAAAATGTAGGAGACACTCTTATGGAAGTTGGAACTGGCAACCAATTCCTGATCAAAACCCAAAGTGCCCAGGCCATGAGAGATAAGATAGACATTTGGGACCTCATTAAACTGACAAGCTTCTGCAAAACCAAAGAAACTATCAAGAGAGCAGAGAGACAGCCCATGGACTGGAAAAAATTATTTGCCAACTCCTTGTCTGACAAAGGCCTAGCATTTAGGATCTACAAGGAATTCAAACATGCTGGAAAAAAAAGAACCAACAGCCCCAATACAAAGTGGGCAAAAGCTATGAATAGACACTTCTCTAAAGAAGACATACGAGCAGCCTACAGATACATGAAAAAATGTGCAGCCTCACTGGTCATCAAGGAGATGCAAATTAAAACTACACCAAGATACCACCTAACTCTAGTCAGAGGGGTGATCATCAATAACTCGAAAAATAACAGATGCCGGAGAGGATGTGGCAAAAAGGGAACACTTCTACACTGTTGGTGGGAGTGTAAACTAGTACAGTCTCTGTGGAAATCAGTGTGGCTATTCCTAAAAGTTCTAAAAATCGACCTTCCATATGACCCTGGAATTCCCCTACTGGGAATATACCCAGAAGAACTCAAATCCCTCTATAAAAAAGATACCCACACACATATGTTTGTGGCAACATTGTTCACAATAGCAAGAACATGGAACCAACCATGCTGCTCATCAAAAAGAGGACTGAAAAAAAAAAGTGTGATACATATAAACAATAGAATATTATGCAACCATAAAGAAGAACAAAATCATGAACTTTGCAGCAACCTGGATGGAATCAGAGTTGATAATACTGAGTGATTTCTCACAGAAACAATGAGCTAGTATCACATGTTCTCACTCACAAGTAGATCTCGAACAACTACCGTAATACTATAAGAAAAGGATTGACAGTAGTGGGAAACTGTGGGGTGGAGGATGGGGAGATGGGATTGACAGTAGTCGATATCTCCCTGGGGAAGGGTGACACACTCATCAACAAAGGTCCCTGCACAATGAATATTTGTATACTTAACCCTGAATTTTACCCCACAATTTTAAAATAAAAGTCAAAAGATAAAAACAAGAATAAAAATGAGAGAGAAAATATACTATAAAAAGGCAAGTGAAAAAAAGATATAAAATGAGTTAAACATTCAGACTTTTTAATTAAGTGTATTTCTAGACCAAATATAATATTAAAAATACTAAAAAATAAGCTATTAACACAAAATTATTATAATAACACTGACAATTGTACTGTTGAAAAACTAGAAGCATTATTATAAGAACATTTGAAATCAATTTCGTGAACTTATCAATTTATTTAAGATACATTCTTAAAGAAAAAACAATACAGAAGTGGAAGAGAACACAGATGTATATATAATATGAACATTTGTGTGTGTATGTGTGTGAATTATATGGAAACATTCCCCAACTTATGATGCTTTGACTTATGATTTTTTGACTTGATAATGATGTGAAAGTGATATGCATTCACCAGAACCTGTACTTAATTTCTGAAGTTTGATCTTCTTCTGAGTTAGAGATATGCAGTATGATACTCTCTGATGATGATCAGTTGTGGCAGTGAGCCATAGCTCCCAGTCAGCCATGCCATCATGAGGGTAAACAACCAAAAATGTACTCAATGTACATTGTGTATATTTATTACTCATTACATTGTATAAAATGTATTCAATATGTTTTATGAGATAACAGGCTTTATGTGAGATGATTTTGCCCAACTGTAGGCTAATACAAGTGTTTTGAGCCATGTTTAAGGTAGACTAGGCTAAGCTATGATAATGTTTGATAGGTTAGGTGTAAATGCATTTTTGGTTTAAGATATTTTCAATTTTTATAGGTTTATTGAGATATAATCTCATTGTAAGTCGAGAAGCATATTTGTATGTTACTTTGAAATGTGATATTTTATTCACTGATAAGTGTTATAAATTTATAGTACAGAGTATTCTGAGGATAGTAACAGGTAACCAATCCCTGTGGGGAGTAATCAGAGAAAGTTTACTTGAAAAGATGCCATTTTAGCTGATATCTGAAGTATTAGCAAAACATACGATTTTACACTGTGAGATAAATATCACATTTTCTTTCTAATTCCCTTTTATTATGTTACCTTCAATTTCCTTAATAAAGTTGTATTGCCTCTGCCTTCAGAACATATTTCACATCCATTCATTTCTCTCTACCTCCAGGGCTACTTCTCTCCTCTAGTCTAACAACATCTCTCACATGTACTATTGCAAAAGTAAAAACATAAAATAAAATAAAGTGTTTTACCTGTACCCATCTTAGACTCACTGTATCTGTGACCCTGAGTGTTTGTCCATGTGTACGTTTTTTAACCATTTGTAGGCAAGCTCATATTCTTTTATCCTAAATATTTGAGTATATATTTCCAAAGACTAGTGAGATTATTTTACACAATAATCCCATCATAATCTTAATAAATTTTTCATGGATACAACACTTTTGTCTAATCTATTGTTTGCAGTCTAATATTGTGATTATTCCCAATAACATCCTCTGAAAGCACTATTTCCAGTCCAGAACCAGGAAGAACATTACTTTTGATGTCTTTTTAGCATTCTTTAATCTGAAATGTTACCACAATCCTTCATTGACTTTTATGTTACTGACATTTTAAAATATTTTAGTCCTTCCCTTCCTTTTAAAAATATAGAACATTCCTTATTTAGGGGTTTTCAGAGATTTCTTTTCATGGTTAGTTTCAAGTTGCACTTCCTTGCCCAAGACACTACATAGGTGATATGCCCTTTTAGATTTAGAGACACATGTTGTCCATTTGTTCTTCATTAGTAGTTTTAGTTTTAATAACCTAGCAAAGATTGTGTTTGCTTAATGTATACTTGTTTATTGATTGTATACAACCAAATGTATACTTCAAAATTATGCAGCTCAGACTATCAGAATTGTGTGGTAACATGTATCTCTACAATTGAAAGTTGTTGTATTTTCTTCATTATTGATTGAGATATTTTAGGGACATTATTAACTCTATTGTACCCCTACATTATAGAAGAGCAAGAGTGCAACATGTGCTAGAAAGAATAAAAACACAATTAAGAAACAGAAATCAGATAAATTTTTTTTTGTTGAAGGTGATAATCATAATAAATATTGCACATGGCAATGAAGTAAACGCCCCAGAGAAGAATCAATTTTAAGAACAAAGAAAAATCAAACAGAAGAAAAAAGAAAAAATGCAACGAGACAAAAATGATTGACCAACTGGAGCGGAGGATCTGCAAAAATGTTGGGCGTCCATATACTTCAAATATATAATAAACCAAGTGTAGTAGATGTTATAGTGTACTCTCCAGTTCTCCCCTTGGAGAACAGAGTTCTCCTTGCTCCACCTGTCAGGTATAGTGGCTGCAATGGCTCAAAGTCAGATCATTCTCTCGTGAATTGTTCTTGGATGAAGAGACAGATCTAAATCAAGATTATTCTCCCTCTCCAATGGGAGGGCTGGGTGGGGGCAGGGCAGCCTCAGTATAATGACTGATTGGTGAAGTGTTACAAAGTCTAAGTCTCTGTGCCTCAATTTTAGTCTACTGTTAAGGGCTAGACCAGCTCCAGAGTTCTACCTGGGAATTCCTGAGGCATCTGCAGCAAAGTCTTCCTCCACCCAGTCCTGATTCCCTTATTCTCTTACAAGTCATATTATTGAAAATCACCTCTGCCCCTTTTATGGCCACCCCTCACCCAGTTTGCTTGAACAAATCTTCAGCTTGCTCCGAATCTGTTTCTGAGTGAATGTAATCCAGGACAGAAAGGAAACATGCCACATGTGCTACTAATGAAACGAATATTCCAAGGATAAACAATGTAGGATATTATAACTCTCGCAAGAAAAGAAAATTATGTTTGAATATAGCTGATAAGGTATTATTTGTATATCTTTATAGATCAACAGAGTTGAGTTTTACCTTCTTCGATAAGTTTTGTATAAAGATAAATCCATTTTTCTTAGGAAATAATGTCTAATCAAGAAAGACAAATGAATGAGAGGTTTTAAAATTTCAATGTAGATTTCACTTCTGTTTCATGACAATGCGTGTGGTGGAAACGGCTGGCCCAGAATAAACCCCTTTCAAATTGCAAATCAGTAGATTCACACAAAGTTTTTCATACACATGTTTAGGTGTTTTCTCATCATCAAACAATACACAGATAAGTATCCATGTTTTCAAAAGGAGAACATGAAACTTGACAAGCTTAAATAACTTCTTCAAAGTCACTTGGTAGCAAGTGGTAGAATTGGGATGTGAACTGGTACAGTTGACATCAAAATTGTAATCTTTTACAATGTCACTCCTCCAAAATATGATTTAGAGATTGTTTAAATTGCTGTGAAGAGGGGAGAATCCAAAACCCATCAGTAGTATTTCTATCCATAATTGACTTTTTCCCTTGAGGAATCAAGATAGATATACAGTATAATGTGAGGGTTCTGTTTCCAGGAATGCTTAGATTCACACTTGGACTTTGCCACTAAATAACTGGATGACTTTAACTGAATTACTTGACTCTCCAGAGTCCAAAACTTCTTTATCTGAAAATGAAGATGACAATCATAATCTCGTAGAGTGTTTTGGGGGTAAAATGGAGTAATGGATTAAAATGCATAGCACAGAACTTAGCACATAGTAAACATTCAATAAATGTTACTATACCTATTCTAGGCAAAATTTGAAAAAAAAAACCCAACATTGATAAATTGTATGACTCTCTGTTCTTTATTTGCAGTAATATGATACTTATAACTCTCAACAATTGATAAGGTATTTCAAGGTCAAACATTTAACAAGAACTCATTAATTATCTTATCCTTACAGTAAATCATTATCAGAATAAATCATTAAGTGACCCTTTTTAGTTACAGCAATCCAATAAAACTTAAATTAGCCAGTTTTTCAGGAACATTAGTCTAACGTGCTTTCAGAGATCACCTTCTCTGCACAGTATAATAAGTTTGTGTGAAAAGCATAAAGCATGTAATACATAATAAAATTTGGACTTTAATGAACCATCTTGGCAAACTGACTTGTACTATAATTCAATGGTGAGCATTCCTTAATTAATGAATTAAAAAGCCAAGTGTATTCTCTAGATGCTACGCTTGGTTGTAGTTTCACTTAGTTTCTATTTTTACTATATGTTCCTGATTTGTTAAGCTCTATGCAGTGAATCTTAAAAGACCTTAGTTATGAAAATAATAGGAAAGAATGGGAGCAACTTTTAAAAAAAGATGACACAAGTTTTATAACTTACAATGGATATTTTCCTGAAAATATTAGAAATGCTGTCTTGAATTTATATTTAAACATAAGTGGATTCAGATATTTTTCTGACCTCTATCTCTATTAGTTATATAACATCCAAAAAAGCATAAAGCATTACCTACTGAGTTTGAGGTGGCTAAATAACCACACAGAAAGATTTCAGGAGCATTAACCCAGTAGATCATTTCAAAGAGTAACTGTACCTTTTTTCTTGCTATAACCTTTGAAACTAGTTTCTGAAAATTTATTGTAATTGTGTGTCTAACTGTCCTCCAAGGTACTAAGCCTCCAAGAGTGGGACCCTCTCATACATGTGTGTATTTTTCCTGATATTTTCTTAAAATATGTTCAATATATGATTGCTAATGAAATGAATATATGAATGACAGTGATGAATAGCAAATATTATAAAAAGTTTATTTGGGTTAATTTTTTTAAAGTGTGCTATAATTTTCTGGATTCATTTCCAGAAATGTTAGCATATTAACATACTTCAGCAAGTCTAAGGTGCCATTAGTTGTAAAAAGAATCATTATTTCCTGTGATAATAAGAAATAAAACAAAATATTGTCAGTTTAACTGTGACATGGCTTTATTTCTAAGACAAATTCAAACTTCACTGATAAATTTGGAAATAAACCTATCTTAGAATTAATACTTATTTTTAATACTTTTATGTGAATAAGCTTCAAACTCTTGCTAAAAAAAAGAAAAAAGAAAATAATTCATTTTTACCACCTTTTAATAAGAAAAAAATGACTCAGATGCCATTGAGAAAATAACAGATAAATCTCTATTCTTTAACTTAAAAAATAACAATAAAAGCTAGTTCTAGCAAGCTAAAGATCTTGAACATTCATGGAAGAAATTGAATTTTCTATTGTACTTAGACTCAGCAACTGTTTGAAGATCTGTAATTTTTGCCCCTAAGGTTGTTATAATGAGCAACAGCATGGAAACAATTGTAAATAGCTCTTTCAACCCCCAGATGTTGTAGTTATTGTGTAATAGAAAGGATTTTGCTCTAGCAGGAAAATACTTTTTAGGTAAACATTCAAGTTCATTTACATCTGCTGTAACAATACCTACAACTTTTGAACTGTCACTGCTTTCTGAGCTAGCCATACATCATTGCTTTCTACAACAAAGTAAACCATATAAGCATAGATATTTTATGGAGACTTACAGCTAATGGTTTATATTTTAAAGCAAAGACTTGTTTAACAATATTTGAAGAGTCATTGTCTTTTTGTACTTCTAGTGTCAGGAAACCAACTAATGATGAATTTTGAGGAAAAGGATCCACTATGGAAAATTCAGTTTGCCTGTGACCTTAGACCTTAGCTTAAAAAGCTAGATAAATTGCATTATTACCCACCAGCCTATTTTAGACATTTTAGAGGTAATTTAGTGTATTACATTGAAATAAATAAATGCCTAGGCCAAGTCATTGCCTCATTTTCTTTTACATAAAGTGGAACATCTTTTAAAGGGAGGCATTCTGATTTCATCTATTTCCTTCTTGAAGAGCAGAATTACGTTATCTAATTCCATGTTCTTTCATGATAAGCCTTAGATAGCCACAGGAGTTAAGGTAATAGTTGTGCGACTTTCTTCAGTCTTTGTGTTCCTTATCTTTAATAAAAAAGATACCTTCCAACCTCCAAGTGATATGCTGAAAATGAAACAAAGTTGTGAGGTCTGCCAGCAGCATGCACCTACCTCTCTCTTCTGTTAGCTGATCAGAATGACGAACTGTCTTGTAACTGAACACTCATAACTTTAGGTTGTCTTGTGACTTTTCCTAGAGGTACCTGCTAAATTGCTTAATTGTAAATCACATGCTTTTAATAGAAGGATTCTTTTTTTTTTAATCTTTGTATTCTCCACAGTCCTTTAGAGTAGAGTTCTCCTGACTCTTATCATGCTAGTTTTATCTGTCCAGCAATCATGAGACTAAGTGTTGCTAACTTTATTCATCAGAAACTGAAATATACGTGTTACTTTTTAATAGTGGAGCCAGTTATGTTGTCTTACAAGGATTTGACAATACTCATTTTCCTGCACTGTGCATCCAGAGGCTTTCTTACACCTTCTCTCCCCTATGATAAACATGCCCAAGATAGTCTGTGACTTCTTATTGTATAACCACACTAGTGCTCACCAATCAAGTTCTTCCATTTGCAGATGGGTAAGCCTGGTGATGCCTCTTCTGATTGTCACTGCCTGGTAGTGTTGCTGTGTAGATTAAATGAGTTAAGACACACAAAATAGTGTGGACAATGTCTGCCCACAGAATGCTCTCAGTAACTGTTTGCTAATATCATTGTTGGCCAGGCTCGGTGACTCAGCCTGTAATCCCAGCACTCTGGGAGGATGAGGCAAGAGGATTGCCTGGCCCGCGGGTTTGAGACCCTCCCGGGCAACTTGGTGAGACCTTGTCTCTTCTCTACAATAAATCAAAAAATAGCCGGGCATGGTAGCTCTAGCCTGTAGTTCCGGCAACTTGGAAGGCTGAGGCGGAAGGATCATTGGAGCCCAGCATGTCGAGGCTGCGGTGGTCGAGATCATGCCACTGCATTCCAGTCTGAGCGACGGAGTGAGACTCCGACTCAAAAAAAATAAAAATAAAAATAAATCATTGTCATTGGTAAGTGATCTTGAGTGTACATCTTATTTCAGGTCTTTTAAATTCATAGGAGCAGTATGGGAAAGTCCTACTTAGCCTTTCAAACACAAGCCTTGTGTAGTAGCACACTTTACTAATACCATTAACACTCCATTTGTCATCTGGCTTTTATCCTTTTGAAGATAGTCCTTACGGTCTAGAACCTAAGGATAGGTACATGGTAGAATATTTAGATACCAAAAGGACTAAGAAGTCTTGCCCATAGTGATTATTGTAGATTTCCTAACAAAATATTTGGAAAAAGTATCCCTATATTTTAGCAGCAATTAAAGATTGCTACTATCAATGAGAACAAGTCAAAGATTGCCAAATCTCAGTTTTCATTTCGATAAGAAAAAGAGGAAGGATTGATTAGGTATAACTTGGGATAATAAACCAAAAAGAAGCCTTGACCAACTGGAATTACAAACAAGACTTTGGCCAAACTCAGATGATGTGTCTACTGATAGTGGGGAGACAGTCTAGGAAAGAAACTATGATGAAGAAAGAAAGGGTACTTAAAAAACTAGTTTATAACATTTTTGGTGGGCCTATGAATGATACTTATTTCACTCCCACATAAATTTCCATAGAGCTATAATACAATTCATCTTCTGGCTACCTCACTCCAGTATGAAAAATAGCCAAACAGAACAGGTTTAGCACTGCTTTTTTTTTTTGAGTTGGAGTCCCACTTGGTCACCCAGACTGGAGTGCAGTGGCCACTCCCGGCCACCGCAGCCTCACCTGCTGGGGTGTGGCGATCCTTCCGCCTCAGCCTTCTGAGTAGCTGGAATGACAGGCATGCGCTACCACGCCCGGCTGATTTTTTGATTTATTGTAGAGATGAGGTCTCCCTGCCCAGGCGGGTCTCAAACCCGCAGGCTCAGGCAATTCACTCACCTCAGCCTCCCAAAGGCGCGGGATTACAGGCTGAGCCACCGAGCCCGGCTAGCACTGCTTATTAACATTAGTAATAAACATGTAGATGTACCAACTACCTATTCCTTGTTGATAGATGCCCTGATCTAAACTGAGGCAGAATTAAACAACAAAATACTCTGAGGCTGGATAATATACATTCTTATGTTCTATGTATTACATTTTTGTGTGTATATTGAGGTAATCTACATATATGTATTCCTAAAGCAGGGGAATAAAGAGAGAGTATGTAAAATAATGTTCTAGAATAAAGCTTCAACTACTTGCTAGTACTGTTGTCTTAAGCAGAATTTTTTTTGTTTTTTTTGAGTTGGAGTCTCACTCTGTCGCCCAGACTGGAGTGCAGTGGCTGCTCCCGGCCACTCCAGCCTCGACCTGCTGGGCTCTGGCGATCCTTCCACCTCAGCCTTCCAGGTAGCCGGAATTACAGGCGCGTGCTACCACGCCCGGCTAATTTTTTGATTTATTGTAGAGATGAGGTCTCGCTGCCTAGGCGGGTCTCGGACCCGCGGGCTCAGGCAATCCACTCACCTCAGCCTCCCAAAGGCACGGGATTACAGGCTGAGCCACTGAACCCGGCAAGCAGAAATTTAATGTTGCTGAATTCCAGTTTGCCTATCTGCAAAATTGACCTATTATCTGTTGTTCTCCTTCCCTCTTAAATTGTTGTTTCAATTGATCCTTCAGACGAGGTAAGAAAGCCCCTGTATACTAGAACACTGTATGCATATGTAAAGATTTATTAACTATAAAGTAACACCATAAACACTAACGTTAAACTTCCTATACTTGCACTGAAGGTGCGGGCATCTGTCTCTTCCCCAAACACTAATCCCATTTGTAGTACATAATTGCACAACTTGGAAAGAAAAATGTTATGAAAATCCCAGGCGGTTTCTATTCACTTTCATGAGTTATTTGTACAATTGCTACAGAAAATGAATTGTTAATGCGTGCACTACAAATAATCGCATAAATAATGACTGTGTCAAAGAAACAATCAACCATTAACCATGCACATTTTGCAACAGTCAGTTCCAAGTGCAAAACACTTGGCAACTTAAAGGAGGAAGTTGAACTTGTTAATTTTCTAGCAAGAAGGTTAAATAGAAAGAAAGCTATTCAAACATATGTGAGCAACAGGGCTCCCTAGCTCTGAAAATCCCTAAACAGCTGGTGGAGACAGAGCCTACTGTTGGGGCTGCATCAGGACTGCGGAGAAGGAGAAGAAGAGGAATGGGTGCAAGAAGGCATTACAGATGTTTTCCTAGAAAATTGCTTAATTTTTCTGTCAAAAACTTTCCCAGTTAAGATGAGAACTTTTGCTACAATGCCATAGCTAACATTTTTTGAAAGCCTATTTTATGCTAGACATGGTCGGAAATTTTAGATGTGACTATCTCATTTAATCACCACAAACTGTGAAGTTAGTACTATGACTCACATTCTGTAATTGAATTAACTGAGTTTAGAAGGATTAAGTGACTTGACCAAGATAAATGATAGAATTGAAATTCAAATCTATGTCTGTCTCACTTTGAAACTGGTATTCTTTGTATCACTACAGAGCACACATGTACAGAAAAGTGAAAAGAGATCTTTAAATGTGTAAGAATTCTATCCTTTTCATCACACATCTTCATAGCAAACCAATGGGATTTATAATATTTTATATTAGATTGAACTATATGAAATTACCAAAATTAGGCCATCTTTGATAACCAAACTGATAATTTCATATATTTCTACTTAATATATGCTCCAAACAATTCAGCTTCTAAACTCCAATCTAAAATGTGTCTTCTCTTCTTTTACCATCCAGTCAAACCTCAGTCTCTTACTCTATTCCCCACCTGTCCCAAATTTTCCCAGTCTTTACAAATACCACTTCTTCCTTTAAGTTATTTCACAACCTATTTAATAAGAAAACAATCTCAATGATCCTAAATAGGAAATGCTTGCTGCCTACTCTTAAGTTTCTTTAACTGAATGTTTCTTAAATTATTTTTCTCTTTTGAGTTTGAATTGTAAATATTTTGGCTTTATATGTAATCACTTCAACAATATTATAATCTCCTTGAGAGTAAAGACAAAATATTTCAATGTATCAATACTGGAGCCATTGTATTAAATAAACATATATTATCAATTACACCAAGTTTAAACTATGTATTCCTGTATCTTAACACTTTTCACATAGGTTTAGAGTTATCTATTTGTAAATTACATACTCAAAACTCTAGACCTCTGAATGCAGGAACTTTGCCTTTGAAGCATCTAGGCCCATCTCAGGATGAGGCACATAGTTGGTGTTCATTAAATACACATTCCACATATCAGATACATGCCTACTCCAGTTCTAATCACACCCATAAACTAGGATGAATGTAGCTTTTGTCTCTGTTGTCTGACCTTGGTGCCATATTCAACCTCCCTCCCTGTTTCTTACAGTACTCTTTGGTTTACCAGTTTATTTGGTTTACCAGTTCAGAATGATATTGGTCTGTATTCTATCTTTAAGCTTTGGAAACATATGTTTTCAGGTAATACACTTTAATCTGTCTGTTATTATTATTATTATTATTATTAGTAGTAGTAGTAGTATTTGAGTTTGAGTCTCACTCTGCCGCCCAGAGTGGAGTGCAGTGGCATGCTCAAGGCCACCGCAGCCTCGACCTGCTGAACTTAGGCAATGCTTCCTCCTCAGTCTTCCAAGTAGCTGGAACTACAAGAGTGCACTACCATGCTCAGCTTTTATTTTATTTTATTTTATTTTTTATTTTATTTTGGAGATGAGTCTCACCATGTTGCCCAGGCTGATCTCGAAGCCCTGGGCTCAGGCAATCCTTTTGCCTCTGCCTCTCAAAGTGCTGTCATTATTAACTGTTCACATATTTCTTTGTGACTGAGGATGCAGTAACTTAATCTGTGGCGAATCAATTTTAAGAGCAACAATTAAATTGCCATATTAATGTTGTAGAAGTATAACATTTAAAAAATGGGAAAATATAATAGTATCCACCATGTTCCATGTGTTATTAGATGGTATCCATCCTAATTCACTATATTTTAAAAATAACCTATATCGTGCTTCACTATTAAATCATGTTAACTCTGAGATGAGGCTTAAGAGAAAGCAAATAATTTAGTCAACGTCATATAGTGAGTAACTGGTTGAGCTGAGATTTACACCAGTTTTCTCGTACTCCACGCTATATTGACTTCATAATATTTTCTTAGCTATATAGCAAACACCAATAAGCAATGGAAAGTTCAGAAGTTACTAACTCCCTAAGGTCAGCAGCTAGTAAGTGAGACAGGCTGCATGCAGATTCAGGTCTAAGTGACCTCAAACCCATTCTCTACAGCAGGACAAAATTGCCCCCATCTGTAAGTGATAAATAACTGCATATACAAATACTATATACACACACACATTCTTTTACCCAAAAGCATCTTAATGGATCTACTTTCCTGATTTGGCCTTGAATGATATAGAATTTAATACTGTAAGTAATTTCAGAGAAACAGAACTTCAATGATCAGTTTTCAGAGTTAGCACTGTGTTCTATTTAGTTGGTTCTCTTATCTGATTTAAAAGATGTGAATACCATTTCCAGTGGTATATATATGCTCATTTACATATATATACACATTTATATTACATATATTAATATAAATGTAATACAATATATATATTATATATATATATATTACATATATATATACACATTCTTTTTCTTTGAGGTTTTGCTAGCTATGCTGCCCAGTCAGACTGTTCTTGAACACCTGGGCTCAAATGATCCTCCTGCTTGGCCTTTCAGAGTTCTAGTATAACAGGTATGAGCCACCACACTCAGAAGAACCAGGACTTATGAAAACCAAACTTATAGCCTAATCTTCTAAATAGTTACATTAAATTTAAATGGAGTTTTCAGCCTTTCAGGATGTCTTATCTTAAAGCTGGGCCATTAACTGGGAAGGAGTTGAACTAAAAGATTGGAATGGAGACATATGGGAGCATTCAAATGAACCTAGGAATATTGAACTCTAAATTCTGCTGAGCTTTACTTGTCGGTAGAAACAATTCTGACACTGCTGTTTGAGGAGATTATTATCTTGCCTTAAGATCCTATAAAGGCTTACCCTTAAGTAGTTGCCTTGCAAGGAAATGTTGATATTTCCAGGACCTATCCTTACCACCTCTCACTGCATCAAGACCTAAACCAGACACAAAACGAAACAGGCAACTGAGGTGTTTTGATACCAAGTTTGACACTCAGAAGTTGTCAAATCAATTAAAAGAAATGTATACTTTTTACAATTTTATAGACAGAAACTATAAAATGACATGTGTGGAAACAGGTCTTTTCAAAGTGAGGTTGGGGTAGAAAAAAATACAAAATTAGATGAGGCAAAATTAATTTGGAAGGATCATTGTTTATTATGGGTTCACTAAACAGATATTTGAATTCAATTTGTTACGTTGCAGGTTTAGGAATATTCTAATAGCTACTTGGTAGATTAACCAAAATCTGAACCAAAAATTGACCCACACTAATAAAGTAAAATGCAAGAACGTATTTGGTGTATAGAGGAAGGTATTTAGGGAAATTGGTTGCTAGAATGAATTTATCATATAATATTTTCTCATTCAGCACCTAAATATGTCTCCTGAAAGATTCCAAAGAACACTTCTATTATTATGACTTTGAAAATGCATTTGTGAGGGAACTTTGATCATTCTTAAACAGCTCTGTCTTGTTCTTCCCAATAAACCAGAAATGACAGGAAAAATGACTTCTGTTAAACTAACCTCCTTCCATTTAAGAGATAGGATCTTGGAACTATAGGGACTAAGTTTCAGCATTTTGCTGCCAAAGTTAATATCAGTAAGGCTGCCAAAAGGGAGAATAGCTAAAACAGCTATCAGAATAAACTGAGCCTCAGAGATATTTGGCATTAACTAATCATGCCTTTTCTATAACGGAAATAGATGGGTAGGCTTCTAAAGTGTTGCTAGGTTTGTATAAGCAGGAATACTCTAGGCCTTACTTTATAATGGAAATTCAAGATCTGTCAATGAAATCTCAGACATGTGCCAACTCCCAGATACAGATAAAAGACTCTGCTATGTAGCAAAAAATTTATACTGTAAGTCTTCCTCCTGCATTTTCTCAAAGAATGCTACTGTAACTTACTGGGAAGGAGAAATAAACGGATTCTTGAGGAATAACTATACCTTGGCCATGTAATCCGAATTGTCCATTATGTGCTCAATATTATTGGTTTGATCCATTAATCTGTAAGTTATATATGTATCACATCCCATCACCAAATGTAAATTTTATATAGAAGGTTGGACTTAGGCACATTCTGAAATGACATGTAAGTTACATAAACAAGTGGCATTGATGTCATGTCCTACACACTGGTTACGTTACCTCCTCCCTTGTGATCTTCTCCTATGACCTCATGGGGAGTTCCCTATAGTAAACTGGTTAAAAAATAAAAAGCAATCAGATTATCTTTATACATGGTTGTATAAAATGTGATGGCACTACCTGAAAGTATAAAGACAGAGCACTAGAGCTCTACAGCCCTACTATAGTCTTACTCTGGGGAAACCCTGAAGGAAAATGGTGAAAAAAATTTCTCCCAATGGGCAAAACCTCAAGCAGTATCCTGGTTTTTAATTTTGCCCGATATACATGTATACATTGAGTCATGGGCAATGGTTAATAAGTTGGCTGGATGATCAGGAGCTTGGAAGGGACATGATTGGAAAATTAATAAATAGAGGGAACATATGTGTGTGGACAGACTTCTCTGAATAAACACAGAGTAGGAAGATATATATCCTTCATGTAAATACTTACCTAAGAACAATCTCAGGAAAGCAGGATCTTAATCATCAGGTGAAAAGTAGAACTGAAATAATTCATTTTCTTTCATCATTCTCTTAAACAACTTCAGTATTTTTTCCCAATAGGCTCAAAACAGAAGGCAATCCTGGCAGCAAGACTGATGGTTACATGAGGTCTCAGCAAGATAGATTTCCACTCACCAGTTATGATCTGGTTAGAGCTACTATGAATTGCTCAAACAGAAAAGAACAGAAACCAACACTGAGAATGCCTTCCCCCATATTCCATCATTTTCATATGGGATCGCACACCTTGTAGCAGGTTAATTAGAGAAGACCCCCTCCGTAAAGGAAAAGGAAATGCTTTATTCTCCATGGGAGACACTAATGCTGAATGCAGATTTACCTTCCCTATCAGCTATGTTTTTGTTAAAACCACACCTATGGACTTAGATGCTTATTCACCATTGTGATATCCCATACGGCATTACTCTTAATCATGGAACTCATTTTACAGTGAACAAAGTGTGACAACTTGCTTATTTTTCTGGTGTTTACCTATCTCACCATCACCTAGAATTAGTTGACCTGATAGAATGGTAGAATGGCTGAAGACTCATTACAGATCTTACTGGCAACAACATACAGGCCCAAGGTAACATCTTCAAGAATTTTACATATGTTTTAAATGAGTAGCTGAGTAGTCCTAATCTATGGGGAATATTAAAGAAAATATAAGTAGAGCTTGTGACACTTGATCCTCTAGGAATACACATACAAACTTACGCTTCCAAAGGATTAGTGAAGTATATTCTGAGTTCCAAGCTACCAGGTCAGTGATAAGATTAGCCTGAATTGGGGAATCTGTGTTATCATATATGTTGAGTGAATGCTTCTCATTTGTAAAACTGTAACATAAATACATAATAATTTATCTATTAAATAATGTTTGTTTAATTATCTTTGACAAAAGATATTCTACTTGAAAACTGGGCCAATATATAATATTTAAAAGAAAAAATAATAAAATGTATCATTAACTTTGATAAATATTCAAGTATTTAAGATCTCAAATGTATTACCTGAAAAAAACCCACCAATTCCCAGTGTTATTCATAGTTATTAAAAATATAACTGGGATGAAAATATAGAACAGAGTCATTTCCTATTATATTACATTATTGAAATGATTCAAAGGAACTTTGAAAGTTAAAAAGGCACATAAGCTATGAGATTAAATAGCCAGTCCATTAAAAAGAAATAAAAGAGACTATACATTTCATCAGCACCGTGTATAATCTGCTGTGTTAATTACTGATGAGTAAACTAATGGGGCTATCATAACTCCTTTTGTCAATAAAAGTATTTGAGGCCTTAGTTGCAATTGTTCAAGTGGAGAGTAGAAGACACAGAATATGGCAGCAAGAATTGCAGCACCATTTTTCTGATGATTAGTGAGGCTGAGCATTTTTTCATGTTTGTTGGTTGCTTGAATGTCTTCCATTAAGTATCTATTCATATTCTTTGCCCATTTTTTCAAGGAGTTGTTTCAGTGCTATCAATTTGTTTGAGTTTCTTATAGGTCCTAGATGTTATGTCTTTGTCAGATACACCACTTAAAAATATTTTTTTCCCATCCCGTGTGTTGTCTCTTAAAACCCTTGGTGGGTTTTTGTTTGTTTTTTTGTTTTTTTACTGTGCAAACACTTTCTAACTTGAAAAGTTCCCACATGCAGCTTTTGCTTTATTTGCTTTTGGGGACTTGACTATGAATTCATTGCCTATTCCATGTGTGTTTGTAGAGATATGAATTCCCCTCTTAGGACTGATTTCATGGCATCACAGAGGTTTTAGCAGGATGTTTCTTCATTTTCATTTGTTTCCAGGAATCTTTTAATTTTGATTTTGATTTCCGTGTTGACCCAAGAGCTGTTCAGCATCATGCTGTTTAGTGTCCATGTCTTTGTGGGTTTTGGGGGTACTTTGTGGGTGTTAATATTTATTTTTATTCCACTGTTGTCTGAGAAGATGCATGGGCAGTATGTCAATCTTATAGAATTTGCTTATGCCAGATTTATGGCCAAAGATGTGGACAATCTGAGAATAGTTTCCATGTGGTGATGAATTGAATGCATATTCTGTGGTTATCGGGTGGAGTGTTCTGTAGATATCAATTAAGTTCATTTGGTTAAGTGTCACATTGAGATTCTGGATCTCCTTGTTGATTTTTTTTTTTTGTCTTGATGATCTATCTAGGGTTGTTACTGGGGTATTTAATTCTCCAGCTATGATAGTGTTAGAGTCAGTATCTTTTTTTAGTTTACCTAGAAGCTGCTTTATGAAAGTTTGTGTTCCTTTGTTGGGTGTATATATGTTTAGAATGCATATTTCTTGTTGATGGATTGAATCCTTTATCATTATATAGTGACCTTCCATATCCTTTTAAATTTTTGATAGTTTAAAGGATATTTTGTCTGATATTAAGATTGTAACTCTTCCTTTCTTTTGTGTTCCATTTACCTGATAATTTGTTTTCCATCCTCTTACTTTGAGTCTGTGAGTGTGTTTTCTGGTAAGATGAGTCTCTTGGAGACAACATTTTGTTGCATCGTGATTTTCATCCAATTTTTCATTCTATGTCTTTTCAGTTGTGTATTTAGTCCATTCACATTAAGGCTAATTATTGAGATGTGAGAGTTTATCCCTATCATGAGGCTCTTATAGAGTTTTTTGTTGATGTTGCTGTATATTGGTTTATTTGTTTGTTATCTTTCTTTTGATTTTGGGGTTGATTTATGCATGTTTTCAATCTTTTTACTGCATTCTTGGGAGGGCATGGTCATTCTTTTTATTTTTTTCTTTCTTCTGTGTTTAGTACGTTCTTAAGTGGTTCTTATAAAACTGGTCCAGAGGTGCTGTAAACTCTTAAGGATTGAATTTCTAGGAAAGATTTTAATTCTCTATCACTGATGAAACTTATCTTAGTTGGGTAGGTAATTTCTTGGTTGAAATTGGTTATCTTTGAGAACTTTGATGGTTTGACTACAATCTCTCCTAGCCTGAGGTGTTTCTGTAGATAAGTCTGCTGCTATTCTAATTGGTCTTCCCCAGTAGGTAGTGTCACCTTTCTTTCTTGCTGCCTTTAGGATATTTTCTTTTATATCTACTTTGTGTAAGCAAATTACTATGTGTATAGGATTTGATCTCATTTGTTGTCTTGTGGAGATTCTCTGAATCTCTTGTGTTTGAATTGTCACATCTCTGATGAGATGAGGGAAATTTTCTTGGATAATTTCACGAAATGTTTATTCCAGGATGGTAGGGAGGCCATCATTCTAAGTGAACTATCACAGGAATAAAAATTGAATAGTGTATGTTCTTACTCATAAGTGAGTCCTTACATTGGGCACAGTAGCACAAAGATAAGAACAACTGACACGAGACCCTGCTAATTGGGGGATGGAGGGAGGGGAAATAAGGGGCACACAACTACTCAGTGATTGCTATATCCACTACCAGGGGGAGAGAGAGAGCTCACTAGAAGCCCAAACCTCAACTGCATGAAATTTACTTATGCAGCAGGTGCTCACATGTACCTCACAACTCCAAAATAAAATAAAATATTTTAAAAATCCCAACTCTGATTCTAAACTCAGATATTTTCCCTCATCTCTAACCACACTGGTTTTGTGAGAGGCCTGGGTCAGTGGAGGAAGTTAATTGGCACTGATATTATTAGAGTGCATTAAGAACTCTGAACACTTTTTTGCTTCCTTTGTTCAGCTACTTAAATTTAATAACTTAAGCATGACATATTTCCTTAATACTTGCTGTCAGTGCCTATCACAATGTATTATAGAAAAGGAATAATTAAAAGTGAGAAATCTTAAGGATTAATTATCCGTGAATGGTAGAGGTATCCACAGGCCAAGCAACTACAAATTGCATCCTCTGACATTTCTTCAGTCCAGAGTAACCAAAACATATGAAAGACCTAGGTTGAAACACAGGATCTTCTACTTGTAATCCCAGCGACTGTGGGCAAGGTACCTCTAAATCTCAATTTTTGGCCTGCAGAGTGGCATAAAAATATTGATCTCTAGCAATGTATCTGCAAAAACTGTATAAAAAAATATTGTAGAATCCCCCTCTAAAACACTTATGGGCACATACAAAGTACTGAATAAATGGTAGTTATAATTATTATATAAGACATCCAAATTTGCAAATTAAACACTGCCATAATTTGTTACATTTTGAATAAGAAACAACACTAATTCTATATCAGCATGTTTTTACCTGTGACTAAAAATACAAAAGTGACAAGTAGATGTTAGAAACTATGTGGATAAGGTTCACAAATTCTTCAGAATATTTTTATGCCTCTTTCTCCAACTTGAAAGCAAAGGAAATCTGTTTCCAGTGTTCACCACCTTCTCCCTAACCCCAGTCTTTAACAATACCTTATTTACTTGTTTTCTAATGACTTCCTGCTGCGTTTTTCATCAAGTTGTCTCATCTGGAACAGAACATATGTACTGCAGACCCTAATTAAGGCTAACTAAAGTACCTCTTGCTTTCAGTTTAACCCAATCTGCCAGCAATCAAGAGAAATGACCTGCAATGGCAGACTGGGCCTCAGCTTAGGCTGCCTTGCAGAAACGGGACAAAGTGCCCACATCAAGTGGGAATCCAAAAGGAAAACCAATGCCTCTTAATAGCAAAGAGACACGGGTAAAGCTTAGTAAATCCACAGAAGCAGTATTTGACAGGAATTGAGAAAATAGTCCTTTGAAAACAAGAAAACAACTTCCTTTGACATAATTTCCCATTCTCAGCCCTCTCTAAAGCTCTAAAATTAAATCAAACTTGAATTGAGAGTACTTATATTGCTTTTTTATTTATTTATGATCTGTTTCCACAACAAACTGAGATATGATGGTTAATTAATATGTGTTTTCTTGACCCCTGTTTAAGCTCTAGAAATTTTTGAGTTACTGTTTGGACACATTTTGTGGGATTGTTTCTTCTGGTTAATGATAATAATTTGTTTAATTTTATGCCCTTCAGAACCAACTTTGGGATTCAGCCATAGCAACTTACTGGATCTGCGTTACTCTGCTCCCCTCAAAATCAACCATCATACATTTATCTTTTCTTGGTTAGTCTGTACAAAGGTATCTGCCAAACTATCTCTGCAGTAGTGGCTATGTGATTGAAGACGTTCTGCTGGGATATTTTCTACTTCTCTGTGAACTTAAGTCTTCATCCACACCTCTTTGCCACACTATTTTCTTCTTCTTCAGTGTTTTTCAACTTTCTTCCCTAAAATGTGAGGAATTCCTGGTGGTACGATTTCAGGGGCATTTACCAGGGAGATTCATGTACATTGTTACCTAGTGACTTTGTGGTGGAGGAAAAGAGGATGCAAGTCGGATCAAGACAGGCCTGAATTCACCTCTGGCTTTTCTTACTCTTGTCTATGTGTGTTTGGGCAAGTTCCAGTTGTTCAGTTTGCTTGCTAGGATCAGTGTTTATGTTTTGTTTTAAGAAAACATAATAAAATATATGGTACATATACACAATGAAGTATTACACAACCATAACGAAGAACAAAATCATGGACTTCACAGCAAATTGGTTGGAGCTGGAGATCGTCATACTTAGTGATCTACTACAAAAACATAGAATTGAATACTGCATGTTCTTACTCTTAGCTGGACATGAACATTAATCACAATAGCACACAATAGGACACTGCCGGGGAAGGGGAGTGGGAGCAATGCAGGGGAGTGCACACACAACAGCACAAAGAGCACCTAGTTCCAAACCAGGGGAAGTAAGGACCAGTTGGAGCCCAAACTTCACCTGCATGTGGCCTACTTGTGTAGTTAATCCTTACCTGTACCCCACTCCATAATAAGATAAAATCTATATAAAAATTATAAAATAAAATTTAAAAGAGAACTTTATATAACATTCCAAGGATGATTGGAAAATAAGCAATAAAATAAGCATAAAGTACTTCTAATGCATGATATACAGTAGGCATTTAACATATTATTTTTCTGCAATTGTTTCAAATTTAATTCTGTGATATGGAAATCCTATCATTTAGACGTCTTCCAATTTTAGATGTAATCATAAGCTCTTCACAGGCATGGGACAAGTTACTAATCTCTGTTCTGCTCTCCATGACTCTCAGCTTCAACAAACTAAGTGTCCTCTGATCTATCAAGGGCTACACATCTATTGCCATGGTAATATCTTTTCGTGCTAAAGGAAAAATTATGGAGGACTGGAGGACCTTAAACGAATATCAGAGCACCTTTCTTTCACAAGGAAAGATAAACCTCTCTTTGAACTCAGACAAATTTGTAAGTTATTGTGCATCATTGAGCTGCTCCTTTTTTTTCTGTTTAGATTAAAGCACTCCCTCTCTGGTATCAGCCAGTCCCACCACTCTAAACTACTGATATATACCACAGTCTTTCATTCTTTGTATTTGGACTCATTTCTCCTCATTTGGGACACACCATCCTCTTTACAGACCACTAATTTCCTAAGATTCTTATCATGATTTCCATTTCTGGGAAGCCTTTCTTTTTTGGTTCAGGACCTAAGACCTTTCTTGCTGTGTATTCTCAAAGTCAAACCTCAATCCCGCCTGGACTCATCCTCGACAGAGATCTATAATTCAACAAATATTTTTAATTACTTATTAATAATACAATAAGTGATATGTATCATCATGATAACTAGTGATATGTGTCCCTTAGAAACCTGCAGTTAGTGAATAACCTGGGTAGAGAGCTACATAGATATCTAACTTCCTTTTATATCCAGTTGTACTGCTATATGAGTGGAAAAAAAAGAAAACAGACACATTGTGATGTATAAATAGACTGTGTTATCTTTATAGGAAATAATAATTTTTATTAATCATAACTAATATTTGTTTAATATTATGTGCAAGATAATGAGCTAAGAGCTATATATTCATTATCTTATAAGATCATTATTACAATTCTGTGAGGTAGTTACTATTACTATTCTCATATTTCAGGTAAGGATTATAAATTTTAGAAAGGTTTGTGGGTTACCAAATGTTATATATAACTCTAGACAGGAATTAAGTTAGAATGAGAATTCAATTCCATATGAAGTCAAAGTCCAAGCTGTCAAGGATCTGCAGTATAGAACTGGGACTCAGATCATGAGTATAGCACTGGAACTCAGACAATGTCTCTGTGTCCAGCATGAGGAGTATGGAACATCTTTCAATGACCCACGTGAGTAAAGAAGCCCAAGTAGTGGTATCTCTGATGAATTAAAAACCAATGGATACTTCTTTAGTTTGTCTGGACTGTGAAAGCACAAGATTTTCTGCATGATCCCAGAAAAGGATTTCCTGATTCTTCCTTTATCCTTGAACAACAGAAGTCAGATTTCCAGGCACCCCTTGTATATGAAAAATACATTTTGTATAATTGGATATAGGAAAAAAATAAAGAAATTAGTCATTCCTGCAACTTGAGTTTCTTGGCATAGATAGATAGATGATAGATACAAATACAGCACTTACTTTAAAAACCTATAATAATTACCAAAATGTTCTATAAATTTTGCAAGACACAAGGGGTAAAATAATAATCAAGACATGGCTACTGATTTTAAAGGGTCCATAGTACTGGCAAGACAAAAAAAATCTAACCTGCAAATATATCATAGTACAGAATAATCAAGGTGACAGTAAGCATAAGCAACCAATTTTAAAAGATCAAAAAGGAGGGACTGGAGAATGCTGATCTGATCTTTCAGGATCAAGGAAGGTATCCTTGAAAAAGAGAAAGGCAAGGCAGAGATCTAAAGGACAAAAAAAGATGGGTATGTCAACAAAGGTTAAGGAGGATGGACCCAAATTAATTAAGTAACTTGCACTTCAAAAAAAATGGCAGAGTTGCACTCCAAAGTGTATGCTACTTGGACTAATGCACACTGTTAAAAGAAGGCCTTTGTCTAAAGAAAACAGGAATAGGTCAACCAAGCAAAGTACAAAGGGAAGCAGATATTAGCCAGTCAGACCAACATAGAACTCTGTTTTAAGGCCCCAACTGAGGCCCAATCTCCAGAAACAGATGAACGGACCAGATGTACACAGTTAGTTTGCTACCTTGCTGGTTCAATAATTCTCATTATAGTGGTTTCAATCTAATGTTGGTAAGATCTGAGGCTCAGAGAGTCTTCCTTTCCCTCTTTAAATCTGCCACATGGAACAGAGCTGCAATTGAATCTCCAGACTAGAGAGGAAAGGCTACTTCTTCTCTGGATAGACCCCTGCAGATACCATTGACTAGAAGATGCTAAAACATAAAAGAATGTGTTAGAAAGTCTCTAGGCTCACCATATCTATTATACAAAGCACACAGGAACTCCATACACTAGAGACTAATACATGCTGTGTGGTGGTGGCTGAGGCAGCAAGAGAGGCAGCCATAGACAGCTGCAGTACAGGCACCATGAATTTGCATGAGAAGTAATGTTATTAGATAGATGGCCCTATTTGATTAATCATAGCAACTAGTGGGAAACACTATTTGCATAGAGCATATCTTTCCTGTCCTGGCATCCATTTATACATAAGACGCATGCTTCAATTAAAAGCAGTTAGGAAATGGGCATCAGGAGCATAAAAGGTTTATGTTGTTTTTACGAACAAAATTGCTGTTTACAAATATCACACAGCAGGTTCTCTGTTTTATGGACAGAAATAACTCACTCTCGGGCTATAAAGGTCCCAGAGAAATGGGTTTGCTTATCTCCCTCCTACTTTAAATTATGAGAAGCCAATGCCACAATCCCAGAGGTTTGTACCTTTCCTGACCATGCCTTGAATATTCACACACACCAACCAAATGATGAATGCTAGCTGGGTAGCAGCTGGCCACAGTTCATTTACAGCATATTAGCTAAATGTCATTATTCTTTGCAAAGTGCACGCAAACACAGAGGTTTCTGTAGCAAAAAAAGGCATACTCTTCACTTTTCCAAAAGAGGTATGTTTTGGATCATTTCAAGGAAATAGGGAAATCAAGATTGTAGGCAAATCAGAAGTAATTCTCACTGTCAAGTACTTTTGAAATAATCGTCTCAGACACAGTTTAATTTGTTTTGAAATAGAATTTAAGGCATAAGCTTTTATTTTGAATTATTTTAAGTGTTCTTTATTCTTTATACTTGAAAGAACCATCTCAGATGGAAAATGGGGTTGGTTTTGAAATTTATTGTTGATACAATATATTTAGTAGGAGAAGGAGGATCTTTGTCCTCTGCCTGATTGTTAAAGGTAATTATAGGTCTTCTGTTTTGAGGTGGCAATTAAGCATACGCTTTGTCCCTCCATCCACGGTAGATTCTTATTAACTACCAGAAAATATTATTATGACAAAACAAAACAAACAAATTCTAAAGAACTGAAAAGCAAACAAATTTTCGTTGATATAAAAATTTTGGAATTAACTAATGATTATTCTAACAAACCTAATAATAACTATGTAATGAGATATAAACATTATAAAGTTTTGATAAATTGGAAGAAAAGAAAATGAATAGAAAAGAGGGTAAATGTTAATCTAATAAATTGAAATAAAAAACTAGGCTACCCCCACCAACAGTGTAGAAGTGTTCCCTTTTCGCCACACCCTCTCCAGCAGCTGTTATTTTTTGAGTTGTTGGTAATTGCCATTCTGACTGGAGTTATGTGGTATCTCAGTATGGTTTTGATTTGCATCTTCCTGAAGATTAGTGAGGTTGAACATTTCTTCATTGTCTGTTGGCTGCTCAGATGTCTTCCTTTGTGAAGTATCTGTTCATATCTTTTGCCCATTTTATAATGGGGTTGTTTGTTTTTTTCTTTTCAGCACATTTGAGTTCCTTGTAAATCCAAGATGCTAAGCCTTGTCAGACCTGGTGTTGGCAAATAACTTTTTCCCAGTCTGTAGGCTGTCACTCTGCTCTCTTGATGGTTTCTTTGGCTTTGCAGAAGCTTGTCAGTTTAATAAGGTCCCACTTGTCTATCTTCTCTCTTATGACCTGTGGGTTTCGGATTTTGTTCAGGAATTGGATGCCAGTTCCAATTTCCAAACTAGTGCAACCTCTGTGGAAAGCAGTGTGGTGATTCCTAAAAGCTCTAAATATCAACCTCCCATATGACTCTGCAATCCCCCTACTGGGAATATATCCTGAAGAACTCAAATCACTCTATAAAAAAGATACCTGTACATGTATGTTTATTGCAGCATTGTTCACAATAGCAAGAACCTGGAACCAGCCATGCTGCCCATCAAAAGAGGACTGGATTAAAAAAATGTGGTACATATACATGATGGAATACTAAGCAGCCATAAAAAAGAACAAAATCATGAATTTCGCAGCAACCTGGATGGAACTAGAGTCTATAATACTGAGTGATCTCTCACAGAAACAAAGATCCGAGTATCACATATTCTCACTCATATAATGGACCTTGAATATCCAAAGTAATACTGTAAGAAAATGACTGACAGTAGTGGGAAACTATGCAGGGGGAGGGAGATGGGATTAACGGTAGCAAATGTCTGTCTGGGGACGAGGAAACACCTCTTATCAACAGGGTGCCTGAATGAAACGTATCTGTATACCTAACCCTTAACTGTACCCCACAATATCATAATAAAAATATTGATTAAAAAAACTAGGCTAGACCAAGAAAAAGCCCAAATAAACACAATCAGAAGTGCAAAAGATCAAATCACAACTGATCTGGAAGAAATAAAAAAGACTATCAGAGATCACTGTGTACACTTGTATGGGAAAAAAGTCGAAAACCTAAATGAAATGGAGGATTTTCTGACATCACACAACCTCCCATGATTAAAACAAGAAAAAACTGAGACCCTACACAGATCAATAAAAACCCAGGAAATTTACTTTGTCATAAGAAGACTACCTACAAAAACAAAGCCCTGGACCAGATGACTTCCCAGCAGAATTCTACAAAACATACAAGGAGAAGCTGATACCAATCCTATTGAAATTATTCCAGGAAATTGAGAAAGACAGAATTCTCCCCAAATCATTTTATGGAGCTAACAACACAATGATACCCAAACTGGGTAAAGATTCAACTAAGAAAGAGAACTGAAGGCCAATATCCCTGATGAACACAGATGGAAAAATTTTCAACAAAATTCCAGCAAATTAAATCCAAAAACACATCTCAAAAATCATCCACAATGACCATGTAGGCTTCATCCCTAGGATGCAGGGCTGTTTCAATATCCACAAGACAATAAACATAATTAAATATATCAACAGATGTAAAAACAAGAACCACATGACTATATCATTAGATGCAGAAAAAGCTTTCAATAAAATCCAGTATCTCTTCATGATAAAAATGTTTGAGCACCTAGGCATAGATGGAGCATACCTCAAAATATTAAGAACCATCTATGATAAACCCATAGCCAACATGCTGCTAAATGGACAGAAATTGGAAACATTTCCCTTGGAAACTAGAACAAGACAAGACTGCCAACTCTCATCCCTCCTCTTCAACATAGTGTTGGAAGTCCTAGCTAGACCAATCAGACAAGAGAAGGAAATCAGGGGTATCCAAATAGGAAAAGAGAAAGTTAAGTTATATCTCTTTGTGAATGACATAATTCTATACCTTGAAAATTCAAGAGAATCTGACAAAACCTCCTTGCACTGAAAAAGGACTTTAGCAAAGTCCCAGATTATAAAATAAATAGCAAAAGACAGTTATAGTCTTACATACCAACAATGAACAGGCAGAGAACCAACAATAAACAGAGAACCAAATAAAAAGCACAGTCGCATTCACAATAGGCACAAAGAGAAGTGAAAGACCTTTACAAGGAAAACTACAAAACACTGATCAAAGAAATCAAAGATGACACAAACAAATGGAAAATATTCCATGCTCATGGATCGAAAGAATTACTATTATAAAGATGTCCATCCTGCCAAAGGCATTCTATGGATTTAATGTAATACCTATTAAATTACCAACATCATTCTTCTCAAACCTGGAAGCAACAATGCAGAAATTCATTTGGAAACATAAATGACCATGGAAAGTCAAACAATCCTTAGTAAAAGAAACAAAGAGGGAATTATCACACTTCCAGACTTTAAAATCGATTATAAAGCTACAATAATCAAAACAGCCTGGTTTTGGTACAAGAACAGGAATATATACCAATGGAACAGGATAGAGATTCCGGAATAAAAACCTCAATTTCTCAACCAACTCATCTTCAACAAAGTCTCTAATAACAACCACTGTACATTGAATAAAGCCCTAATATCTATAATCAACAAGGAACTCAGATGTGCTGAAAGACCAAAAAAAAAACCTATTAAAAAGTGGGCAAAAGATATGAATAGACACTTATAAGAAGGAGACATATAAGCAGCCAACAGAGACATGAAAAAAATACTCAGCCTCACTAATTATCAAAGAAATGCATATTAAAACAACACTGAGATACCACCTAATTCTAGTCAAGATGGCCATCAACAAAAATTCAGAAAATAACAGATGCTGGAGAGGATGTGGAGAAGGGGAATAGTTCTACACTGTGAATAGGAGTGTAAACTAGCACAACCTCTGTGGAGAACACTGTAGCGATTTCTAAAAAAATCTATAAACTGACCTTCAATATGACCCAGCAATCCCCCTTCTGGGAATATACCCAGAGGAACTCAAATCACTCTATAAAAAAAAGATACTCATGTTTATTGCAGCATTATTCACAATAGCAAAAATGTTGAACCAACTGTGCTACCCATCAAAAGTGGACTTGATAAAGGAAACGGAATACATATACATGATGGAATGTTACACAGACATAAAGAGAAACACAGTTATGGATTCTGCAGCAACTTGGATGGATTTGGAGTCTATAATACTCAGTTTATCTATCACAGAAACAAAGATCTAAGTACTACATGAACTCACTCATAAGCAGACCCTGACCACTTGTCATAATACTACAAGAAAGGGATTGGCAGCCGTGGAACACTGCCAGGGAAGGGGAGGAGGACACATAACATCATAAAGGGTACTCAAACCTTACTTGCATTTACCGAACGCTGAATTTTAACCAATATCTTTAAAATAAAAATAATATTTTTTAAAAAAAACTAGATTATATTGCTATAATATTAATTATTAAATAAACACAAGACTGAACAAAGATAATATTTTACATTTTATTTACTTTTATTATTTTAAAAGTTTTGTTCCACATGCACATATTTCCCCTTTAAATTAAAACATAAGACAGTTAGCTAGATAACCTTTGCTAATACAGATCTGTTAATATAGAAAAAATTGAATGCTATGCTTGTAGTTTAAAATTCATATTAACTTGTCTTTATAAAGATATTCACCACAGATTACTAAATAATAAAAGAAAGTCATAAAACAATATATATGATTCCAACTATATTTAAAAAAGAAAGTATAATTTAATATGCATGTAATTGAGTTGACCTGGAACAAATAGTTATAATACAAAGATGAACTAACAGAAAGAAGGGAGAGGTGGGGGTAGGTAATCATTGCTTTTCCATTTTACCTATGCCTTTTTGAACATTTTTCTGATTAAAAAATATTTAATTTAAAAAATTTAAGTTGTGGATTTTAAATTATGGAGTTGAAGATCTCAGTCTGTATTTTTTACACAATTAAAGTTATAAACTATTTTTAGAACATACAGTTATTTCCCTAACCTTAAATATTCCTCTAAAATATACTTTTTATTGCTGCATACTACTCTATATGGTGTCTTAAAAATATATTGAATAAATTCCTTATTTTTAAATATTTGGGTAGCCTTGGTTTTTTTCTCTTATAATGTCACTGTGAGCACCTACATTGTTAATTCTGTATAGGTTACCAATTATTTACTTAGGCAATACTTTAAAGTAGAATTTAGACTATCTAGATCAAAAGCATGAATATTTTTATCAATTAATTATTCATGGAGAATGTACCATTGCAATATACTTGGAATATGAATTGTTATTTTCCCATAAACTCATCAACATTGAGAATTATAAAATTGTAAAGCAGTGTCTACACTGTTGTGTGAAAATTGAGAGTTCATTAATTTTTAATCAATTTGAAAACAAATAGGGTTGGTTTTTCAAATGGATTTTTAAAATGTGAGTTGTCTCTTCATCTCCTTTGCCCTTGCTGAGAAAATAACTTGGTAAACCTCAGTACTTCTACAATATGTTACCTTAATTCAGATCAACTACATATTTTGTTTTTTGACTAGAAAATATAGTTTATTTAGAAAGTAAATTAGAGAGAGGGAGAGAGAAAGAGGAGATTCACCTCCCCAATGGAGAGGAGGGGGCCAAAGCTTAAGAAAACGTGGCCTAGAGACTTATTTTTATTTCTTACACCCAGCTTATTGAGAATTCACTGCATGCCTAGCAATTTACAAACTTGTCTTATTATTAACTCTGCTGTAGAAGTTATATTTTATCATTTTAAATAAGAAAGAAAATTTAGATCCAGGAAGTTTAAGTTAGCTCAATGTTGCATACCTGGAAAACTTTGAACCAGATTTTTGAACCCCATCTTTTTATTATTTTCTAAAGCCCTTATTTGTTTCATGACAGCATAAGACCAGTTTAGTAATAATTTTATGATTTTCTAAGAGAAAGCTAATTTTTGCAAAAACAATAGTAATAAAAAAGAACATAGTAAAGTGCCTGGAATTATATTTAAATTTCAGACTTATAAGTTCCCTTTCACTTCACCTGTATATTTTATTATTGAACAAAAGTGAACAAAATCTATAAAATTGCTCTGGCATTCCACACAATACATCTTATTCTTTTGTGCATAAAGAGATACTTTGTTGGGATAAAAGCATTTTTCTGTTAACAATGTGTCCCAGGAAATTTACCGACACCAATTTAGTGCTATATATTGGGCTAGAGTCTTAAAATTCAAAAACAAATCCAACAGTTAGTGCTTTCAGTTTGATTAGGGAAACAAATATAAACAGATAATTAGAAAGCCATAAATGCAGTACCAGCTATGTGCAGAGAAGGCCAAAGTACCTTAGATGAGAGAACTTGGAAATCAGAGGAAGGATTCATACAGGAGATCATATCTGAGTTGTGAAGTGGTCACCATCTAGCCCCAAGACACCTCTCCTACACCTGCAGTGGAATACTTGGCTAAGGAACAGAAAAAGAAAAAGAGTTGATTTATCCCACTTCGTAGGATGAGGTAGAAGTGCCCTCCCTTGGTTCACTGTCTCTGGTTCTCTTATAATACCGACAGAGTATTTTCTTCTTTGTAATAAGTACACAAATTTGACTCTCTTGAGGAATTCATGTCTGAGATTTTGGAAAGCTCCTGCAGGGAATACTCAATGCATAGTTACATGGCATAGGAGATCTGCTTCTCCTATCCCAGTGTCTCCACCAACCTCCATCCTGCAGCCTCTTGCTTATGGAGTTGCCTCAGCCTGGAGAGCACATTCTTTGTTTAGCATCTACTAGAGCCAAGAGAAACTCACTTCTCATTTGCCCTTGTCAGGTCAAAGGGCGGGAATTGCACAATGTCCCTCTATACCTTTTCTCTTTTTTTTTTGCTATATCACCACAGTTTTATATGCCCATTTTGCACCCCTTCCCACATAAATCCACCTCAGAGGAACAAAAGCTCTCTCTAAACAGGCACCCATTTGTGGAATCGTGACATCGCTGTACTCTTTAGGGGAATCCTGATTCTATGTTTCATTCTTTCAAGGCCAACTCACTAGGTTTTAGGGAGGAAAAATCTCTTATGAAGAACACTGCAGTTTTAAAAAGATTGACAGCCTATCTTTCTTCATTGTTCTGTTCTTATAATTGAGAAGAGATAATGGCAATGTTTTGTAATAGAACTAGTTCTGCACTTTCATTTGGAAAACAAAAGGTGGAGTTGGTAGATAGTTTCAGTGACAGGAGATCTTTGACTTTTTAATATAAAAATCCTTTTGACTTCAGTTCTGTACCTGGGAGAACAAGTAAAAGCCTTCTCTACATTTGTCTACAAGCGATCAGTTCAGCAACTATTACAGTATTCTAATTAAGAGATGATGAGACTGAATTAGGGTACTGCATATTAGCATGGAGGTTATGGAAGAAAGTCGAGCGATATTTATGAGATAAAGCAAGCATAACTACATGAATAATTAAAATGCAGGAGAAGGATCCTAAATGAGAAAGGAAAAAAAATGGGTCAATACAGTCTCCAAGGTTTTAGACTTCAGTAGTTCCACGAGTCACCAACTGAGAATGATACAAGAGCACAGATTCAAGACAGCAAAAATTATGACTAGACATTGAGGAAAATTTAAAGCTGCTATTTTGAAAGCATACTCTGAAGAAAATGCCCAGAAGGTATGTTGATCTGAAACTCTAGAACAATCAGAGCTGGAGTGCTAATTGCAAAAATGCTTGTACATTTGGTGAATAGGACCACAGAGAAAGATGGACAGGGAAGGAGAACTTAGTTTCTATCAGTGAAAACAAAAATTGTTATTGGTTATTTGGTCACAGAAAAACTGTTTTTAAAAATAAGGATGTAAATAAAAAAACTAAACTTCTACATGAAGATTTAAACTCAAACTAACGTTGTCAATTATGCAAAGATCTGTTACTTCTTTTTTTTTTTTTTTTTTTTTTGAGTTGGAGTCTCACTCTGTCGCCCAGACTAGCGTGCAGTGGCCGCTCCCGGCCACCGCAGCCTCGACCTGCTGGGCTCCGGCGATCCTTCCGCCTCAGCCTTTCAAGTAGCCGGAATTACAGGCGCGCGCTACCACGCCCAGCTGATTTTTTTATTTATTGTAGAGATGAGGTCTCGCCGCCCAGGCGGGTCTCGAACCGGCGGACTCAGGCAATCCACTCACCTCAGCCTCCCAAAGGCGGGGGATTACAGGCTGAGCTACCGAGCCCGGCTTGTTACTTCTAAAGTAAGTACTAGTGAAGTAGCGTGTAGTTGTCCATATCTGCCTCTGTGAAGGCAAACGCCACAGTGTTGCCCGAAACACCTTCTCTGGAGTATTGCTTGATGAGTAGAGTGGCTAGGACAGCATGGAAAACATGATTCCTGACTAAATGAATACAAGCATTCTACATGCTGTGCTTTCAAAGTTATTAAAGAAAATATTTCTAACTTGGAACTTAGAAATGCTATTTTCTTGTTCTCCATAGTTGGATCATTGAAATGTGTCCTGATCATAACAAGAGAAATAGTGACAGAGTTAAGTCATGGTCTTGTCCTCGTAAATGATTATAGGCAAGGAATTTCATTAGAAAATGAGCATTTCATTGCCAGTGAGGAAACAACCTCTAGGGCCAAAGTAGCTGAATGAGACTTGTAATATCTCAGGCATAGAATCTAGTGGCTGAAAAAGCTGATATCATCATGCAAGCATTTTGAGCACCTTTAATCCATAGATCAATAAATTATTACCCTGTCATATTGCATCACAGGGGATGCACATAAAGTAAATTGATTTTATGATTGCTCAGTTCAGTCATTATAAAATATCGAACATAGGTACTATGTGATTCTTTTTACTAATTCAGATGCTACTCTGATATTTTTTGAGTGTAGAAAATCAATCAATAAATAAATTCTGTCAACATTTGTTCACACTTCTTCCTTCATCCTGCCCTTCTCCTGCCTTTGAATGTGTTATATCTTACTTAGAAAAAAAGCATTACATTTTTGTAGAATTAAGGATATAGATAAAGCAGGTTTTGTGCTTACTTTTGACATGAAATTTATATGCAAATATTATGATAATTATTAATATTAAACAATAATTAGTATATTATTATATAGTTATTATTAATCATAAGCACAGTTCTTTCATTGATAAGTTTTGTACCAGATATGTTAGGTGTACATTTACCAAGTGTTAGATGTGTTAAAAGGGGTTGATGCAACAGAAAATTAAGGAAATGTTTCCAAGCCTCGATTAACAATTAGAAGGTTGAAGCAAAAATAATTTATATAGGTATTTGAAGGATTCACCCCATGCTAAAATAAAAAGACCTGGTAGAGCTAAAGCTATTTAGTTTGGTTAAGTATTAGTTTCCAAGAACAAATGAGACAAATTTAAATTCACAAGTATGGGCTTTTCATGGTCAAAACTTCCAGAAAATGATCAGCTGCCTTAGGAAGTAGTCCTCTAAGCTCCAGGAGTAAGACAGAAGTTGGACAATCACAAAGCAAGAGGGCATTCAGGGAATTCAAACATGGGTGGGTAGACCTTTAAGGTCATCCAAAAGAACTCTTCTGTTTCTGACAAACATGTCCAATATGCTTTCACTACAACTTTATGAGTCTTTTAAGAAGTTTAAACTTAGTGTGAATGAATGGTATTCTAGGTCTCTCCAAATCACACTGATGCTGCCCTCAAATACAGAGCTACATCCTGCTGAGATGTGAGGAGAGTCATTCCCTATTGGAAACTAAAGGATAAACATGTTTTTGTTGTCATACTAATTGGTCACCTGTTGATATGTCTCTCCATATGAAATTTAATAACTATTCAAATTACTATGTGTACTGATTAAAGAGAGAGAGAGAGAGAGAGAGAGAGAGAGAGAGAGAGAGAGAGAGAGAGAGTGTGTGTGTGTGTGTGTGTGTGTGTGTGTGTGTGTGTGTGTTTGCAGAACCCACAGCTGGAAAGAATCAGTACACTCTACTTCAGACGGGTAAACTAGCAAACAATAGAACTGAATTGTGACTCATTTGTTAGCATCCAGTCTGAAAAGATCAATGATTCTCCTCTTGTGGGGCAATTTCAAGGTCCTATAAAACAGACACAAGGACATAAAAAATTAGTAAGATACAACTCATTCAGTCATTTATTAAAAACCAAACTGAATATCTACTGTGAAGTTGCCTTGTGCAGACTTAGGATTGATAGATGAATAGGGAATGATCACGTCAGAAGAATTCACAGCATGGTAAACATAATAAACATGTAGAAGATTCAGTTCTGATCTGACTTGTACAAGCACATAGAGTTATACAATTCTAAGGAGAGTATAACTCTATTTGGAGAAATTGACAAAGACTTTACAGAGATTACAGTTCAACTGGGCCTTACACAAAAGAGTATTCATTTGTTTATTCAATCATTTATTCATTCATTCATTCTTCATTCATTTATTCATCCATCCATCCATCAATTCATCCATCTACCCATCTTTTCATTCAATATTTATTAAAGTCCAAGAATGCACATTGCTGACAAAGATAAAGACCTCTTGATCTTGAAGAGCTTACATAAATAAAAGGAAAATTCAAATATCAGCAAGTTTTCTAATGACACAGAGAAAATATATAGCCACAATGAAGGGAGAAACATTGGTTTCAGAAGAAAAGGTGACATCTGACTGATGGTGTTTACAAGGTCCGTGGTATTTGGGGAGATAAGGAAACAGACGTTCCTGACATAGATAAGAATACATATTTAGGAAAGATGACATAAGAAAAAACAATCTGTAGTGATGTCTGAGTGCAGTGGGGCAGAGTGAAAGATGGGGGCAAAAAGGATGCTTTGGCTTAATCCAAAAGGTGTCCTAATGAATGCCATGTCAAAAACTTTGAATTGAAAAGAATTACAGAAGCAGAGTTTTGTTTGTTTTCATATTTTTGTTTGCTTTTAAGATAAGCATGATGGCAATCTGAAAGATGCGTTAAATTTCATGTCAAAAAGGGACTTAAACAAGCTTTTCAGCTATTCGGATGTGGACCCACTAGGTCCAAGAGTCTATTTTTTTTTTGAGTTGGAGTCTCACTCTGTCACCCAGACTGGACTGTGGTGGCCGGAAAGCCTCAACCTGCTGGGCTCCGGCGATCCTTCCGCCTCAGCCTTCCAAGTAGCTGGAACTACAGGCGCGCGCTACCATGCCCGGCTAATTTTTGATTTATTGCAGAGATGAGGTCTCGCCAAGTTACCCAGGAGGGTCTCGAATTCGCGGGCTCAGGCAATCCACTCAACTCGGCCTTCCAAAGTACTGGGATTACAGGCTGAGCCACCGAGCCCGGCCCGAGTCTATTTTTCATATGGGTCAAATTGTTGCAACTTACTCCAAGGAAACTGATAGCTTAAAGTAGGTTTGAATTAAAATTATAAAAAAGTGAATTCAGCAATAAGAAATGTATAACAAGCAATATTTTAAAGAGAATGTATTATGTACTGAAGAAAAATTGTTTTCAAAAATGTTAGCAGTGAATTTCATACAATAAATATACTAGTCAGATAGGCATTACTTATCTATCCAAGTATTAAATCTGCTCACTTTTTTACACATTGAAGTATTTGTGTTTAAGCATAATAAACTTGAATTTTCAGCCGGATGTGGTGACGCACACCTGTAATCCTAGCAATTGGAGTCTGAGGAGGGAGGATTTCTCGAGGCCAGGAGTTTGAGACCAGCCTGGGAAACAGAGCAAGAAAATTAGCCAGGCATGGTGGCACATTCTTGTAATCCCAGCTTCTCAGGAGGCTGAGGTGGGGGGAATTGCTTGAGTCCAGGAGTTCGAGACTATAGTGAGTTGGGCTCATACCACTGCACTCCAGTCTGGGTGACAGTGAAAAGTTGTTCAAAAAGTACAATGTGATACAATACAATATTATGAAAAACAAAAAGTGAATTTTCTTAACAAGGTAATTGTCATTTAAGACCTTTGTAATTTCTCATTTTCCCTTTAATTCTAATTGCTGAAGGTTAAATGTAAAAATCATTAAAGATGTACTCATATGGGATGTCATCAGTTAACAGCACAAGGTTCACATCAACCAGATTCTCAGGTTCACAGACAAAAGTAACTAATGTATCATAGAAAATCCTTAAGCCTTTAAGGAAAAATAATCATAGTAAACATAGAATACATTAGATAAACATCTCCATAAATAGAATAATTCTTGAAAGTATAGACTTGTTTGAAATAATAGAAATAATAATCAGAGGTTTTGATAAAGGCCAACGTCCAGAATAATCAGCTGCACTGTACCCATAATATAAAACATGCAGCCAAATTGATGACATATGGTTAATTGGCTTACAGGTTTTTGCAGAATAATGCCATATCATGGGTTCAAGTTTCTGAATGAGAAACATGGGTTCAAATACAGTTTCTGGTCTTACAGTGTGTCTTTTTTTTAAGTAGGCATCATGATGGAGTAGAAAATACTATCTCTAATTTGGAAATAAGACAACTGAGGCTCAGAAAATTTGAATAATATGTTCAAGGTCAAGATCACACAGTCAATTTAAGTATGTATTTAAAAGTACTGAGACACATATTGCTCTTTTTTTATAAGTCAGGCACTATTCTAAGTGCCTTATTACTATATAGCTCTTACAACAATTCTGCAAGGTACATATTAATGATTATCATTTTAAAAATGAAGAAACTGCAACATAGAAATAGTATACATATTAACATATTCAATTAACTTATTTAATTCACACAAACAATTCACACCACCATCACCAATATAATGAGAATTATTTTTATCCTTGTTATCTTCATTTTTCTGGTGAGAAAATTGTGGCCAAGAATTAAACAATCTGACCACCATAGTACAACTAGTAAGTGACAACGCTGGGATTAGAGGGAAGTCTGGCCCCTGAGCCAGCCACATCTCCACCCAGCCAATCATTCTCTAGGGTCCCAGTAGCTTAGGGTCCCAGTAGTTTTTCTAGAGCATTTGCACATAACACTTTCTGGGACTGCTGCAATTTTAAAAATATGTTTTAAAATAATGATGAGAAAAAATCTTTATTGATATTCAGAATTCATAGAAATTTTTGGTAGTGCTTTTCTCTCTTAGCAAGAATTCCCTAGATTATATTTCAATGCCTCTGGACTGGGCTATATCTTTTGTGATAAACTTACCCTATCATTTCTGTAAGCATTAAGTAGCTGTTATATCCCCTCCTGAAGTTTCTCTAAAGGATTCATATCTCTTAATGAAACTTTCACTCAAGTATTTTATTTGACTTGAATCTAAATATATTAAGCTCTTCATGGTGGTTTCAGACTACATTCTAAGCGGAAGCTTGGGTATTTCTTATGTTACTGCCTGGGGATTTTAGGCAAAGAAAGAATTACACAACATGAAATGATGTGATGTTGGGAGTCATTATTAGGGCAGGGTTGGGTTTGGTGGTAGAGTGGAATGTATACTTGGATGAGTAGATGTTTGTTTGGGATGCTAGCATCACCACTCATGTAACTAACCATAAGAAAGTCACTTCTTTGAGATTCAAGATTTTCTTCTGTACAAGGAAGGTTACTTAATTCTATCTCATGCAATATTATATGGATTAGAGATAATGTATATGAAATCCCCACTAAGTAAATAGCAAAGATTTCAGGGGTTTTTAGATCCCTGAGGGTCTGTGGATAAATTCAGAATGTCTGTAATCTTTCATGGGAAAAAAATTACAACTTTATTTTCACAAGTACCAGCTAAAATTTAGTATTTCCCTCAATTATAAATATAGACTACATAGGTAATAAACAACAGTCTTCAGAGTGCCTGTGACTTTTTTACTAACAGAAATCATTGAAGGTATTTTTATATTAGAGTTGTTGCAGATATATTGAAATATTTACCATCATCACCATTTTAAGATTACAGTATGAATCTGCTGTTATATCTTGCTGTTTAATGAATTGAAAAGGAAGAACATATAAGAACCCTATTAATAACTTTCTAAAAATATTTGGACAAATTAATTCATACATTTCATTTATTCATTTCAAGATATTTATAAACATTCTTCAGAGAAAGAGTTCATAGACTTTTCAAAATTAACAAAGGGTTATGGAATCTAAAAAGGTTAAGAACTCAAGTTCAAATTCTTGTTGCTTTTTCATAGTCTGTTTAGTGGTACTTAGAAATTTCAGTTTCCAGCAGTTAATCATTATAGACTCTGGGAACCTGGCTGAGAGTGTAAGTAGAAGAGAAGCAGGGAGATTTTGTAGCACTAGGGTAGCTCTGGATGTTTGATGTTAAAAATTTAAAATGAGGTTGGAGTTTACTTCACACCTGTTCATATTACATCAATGCCAAGATTCAGACAAACCTGCCAATTGTCAAACAGACTTTTTCCATATCAAGATATTAACTCCTCAACTAAGGTTAGCTGCTAACTCCATGAATTTGTGATTCAACAATTTGTATCTTTCTTGTGTACTTATCATGTGCCCCACAATTTTGCATAGGGTCACAGATAATCATATCAGCTTACATTTGTCTCATCTCCCATTCAAATTAATTATACAATATCTTAGCTAATATCAGGAAAATTGAAAACCATTTGAGACACTCATTGCTTAACAAGATTTAGCTTATTATAATGATTGGGCACATGATGTCCAATATCAGACAGCTCTGAATCTAACAGTCTGTTCCACTATTTACTGGATTAAGTGACAAGGAAAATTGGGCCTAAACCTCTGAGCCTCTGTTTATCCAGCTGTAAAATAGGAATATTCATATTCATTTCCCATAATAGGTTAAAAGCTGAATAGATACTCAATAATTGTCAGTCCCCTTCCTTTCAGATTGGGCACTACCTTATATACAGATAATAACTTACTTCAAAATCCAATTATTTCACTTCCATATAACTCAATTTTTTAAATTTTAGTTTAAAGATGTGGGGTACAATTCAGGATTCGGTTTACAAGGAGTCATTGAACAGGTAAAGTTCAGGGCTCCTTTTGGTTCCCATTTCGCCTAGTTTGAGATCAACTCAATTTTTTATCTTCTTTTTTTTTGTGCTGTAATTATTCTCTTCCAATTATTTTATGAATTAATGATTGTGCTAGGTTTTTCCTTCAATCAATGTTGTAGAAAGCTGATACGTCTTGCAGTTAGTAAGTCCCACATTTAAACTCCAGAATCACTGTGTGCTATTTTTGTGACTTTGAACTGTCATTGATTTTCCGTTTCTTTATAGGCAAATTAGTTTCAATAACGCCTAAGCTATGTGGTTGCTGTAAGGGTTAAGTCATATCTGTGAAAGTACCTGACACACAGTGATTTTTATAGGGTAATTTTCTATCTTTAGAGCAACTTATCAGGGACCACTTAGATGTGTGGGAGAGGGAGACATGGAGGACAGATAATGACCATATCACAAGTGGTCTGATTATCACTACTGGTTGATGTGAAGGGTAGTATTTACCATTTTCCCTTAATATGAAGCAGTGAAGGGAGAAAAAACTCCCCCAAATCATTGGGTTTTAGTGTGTATGAAGTATAGAAATGTCAATTATTCACCTGGATTCTGTGTCCCTATTAAACAAACCATGAAAAAGCTGAACTCCATTCTTAGCAGGACTAATGTAACAAAGTCCAAATCAGCTGTGCCAAATAGATACAGGAGATGAGAATTACTCAGGAGCTTTACAGCACAAGTTTTACATGATCTGATTTGGGGTTTGTGATAATTCTTTTGGGATGAGCTTTGTTATACTCGTTTTATAGAAGGATAACTGATGCTCAGAGAGTCTAAGTTATTAACCCAAGGTTACAAAACTAGTGAAACAAACTCAAATAGTATCTGCAGACACCAAAACTAATCTTCTTTCCTTACTGTGTAGCAGTGCCAGAGCAGGAAGTATATGTTATGACCTCCTAGTAAACTGATTAGCAATATCATACATTTTTTTCCATGGATTTATTTCTCTTGTTTTTCTGTTCTCTGTCTGTCTCTGTCTGTCTCTGTCTCTCTCTGTCTCTCTCTGTCTCTCTCTCTCTCTCTCTCTCTCTCTCACTGTTTTGGTTAAAATAGACTTGCCATAGATAAATAATTGATGTTGTAATAATGATATTTCAGCTATTTCAGTGAGACCATCATTGTTAGCAAGAAAAGCATATTTTGTCATTCATCTTTTATATTTTGAATAGTGGAAAATAGGGTTCGGCTTGGGAACACTTTAGGACAGAGTATTCCCAGTGGGAGCAAATTCAAAGGTCTTTGCCCTAGTTTACACCTGATTAACTCCTCCAGTAATGAGCGCAGAGTACAATTAAGTTTAAGTACCTCCTCAGGTGCTTTGCAAAAATCGATTCTGGTGTAGTTAAACCCATCCACACAGGGAGGGGTAAATTGAACCACGTGAAAATAGCATCTTTTTAAAAATATAAAGTTCATCTGCCCCTGCTGTTTATTGCCCACCTGAAGTCATAAGTGTGTGCTTGTGACACCTTAAGTCCTTGCTGTATGAATTATGATTAATATGGAAAATAAGGAGTACAAGCACATTTCTCCTCCACACAGGTGTTACTATTAACTGAGGAAGGGTTTCTATAGAGGGGGAGAGATGTGGATGGGACTCAGATGTTTTAGTGACATGTTTCCACAGAGCAGTCTTTACTTTAGTAAGATTAAATGGAAACCTTAAGTCACTCCTGCTGTAGATCATTGGTAATTCCCTGGAGCCACAGAAGAGCATCATAGAGAGGCAATCTGGTAATCAGCAACATCCTCTGACAATTTGCTAGGAAGAAACCTCATCTATTTAGTTTTATTTTTTTAATCGCTTTTCCCACATGATGGTAATTTTAATAGACAGTGTGATTCAAAAGGTTTTCCTCAAGTTGCTAATTATTCCAATCCAGACAACTCTCTCCAAGGTCCAATTACAGTCATGCCCCAGAGAGTTAATGCCCATTTAAGCTTGTGGAGCACTGTACCAACTTCCTGTTTTATCTTTAGTTTGTCAAGGTATGGAGGTATGGTTATTTCACTGAATATTTTTCCCTGATGAGGGCATTATCTCCACTTACCAGATCAATTTGTCTTGCAATATTCATTCATTCATTATTTCACTCATTTATTCATTCAAAATTATTGATTAAATTCCTACTGCATGTGAACACTGTGCTGTGCAATATAGATGGAAAAACCATTCCTCGTCACATGGAAATTGATCTCTTGATTTTAAATGCAATCAAGTATTGCATGTGATTGACAGAAAACTAACAGTGAGAAACAAGAGGAAACAGAGTGGTGGGGAAGTTCATTTGAAGAGGGTAGGGAAGTCAGGGAAGGTGTCTTAGAGAAGATGACTGAATTTCTAGAGCTGAACGTAGAGGATTATAACCTATTCACTATGTGAATGGATGAGATAAGTTGAAGTGCATATCAGAGTCCCTTCCTGGATCCAGTGTATGATGGTGAGAATTCAATTGGTGCATTAGGACAAAAATGGCTAGAAATAATACGAGCTAACATGTATCTAGGGCACACTATATTCCAGACACTGTTCTAAGCACTTTACATATATTAATTCATTTAAAACCCACATACCAATCCTGAGGGAGATACAATTGTTTTCCTCATTTTCATAGATGAGTAAATTGAAGATGAGATTTGACCAAAATCAAACAGCTAGTGAGGAACAGAAGGAGGAATCAAGCGAAGTCTGATTTCAGAGCAAAGCTTTCTACCATCATGCTATGTGTTATACATCATTCTAAGAATTGTTACAGGATCCCATTTATGGATTAATGAGAACGATACTACTATCCAATTTTAAATTTAGAGAAAAAAGTAAAAACACGAAGACTTCAGTATAACACACATAAAACTAGTCAAGTAAAGATTTGTTCCATAGTGCAAGCAAGAACAAATGATGTCTAGCATTATAATATAGGTAGTAACAACAGGGCAGATCAGATGTTGGTGTTGTTAAAGGGGCTGGTTGAGGCAGGTTGTAGAGAATGAGGGTGAAAGAGAATAGGAAGACGGCTTGTCAGTTTCTGACATGGATCACTCAGCATAAATTATTTAATATTCAAATGCAACAATTTCAATTCTTAGAATATTTTCAAAATTGATGAGGCAAGAGTCAACATCTCACCTTATGCTGCAACTCAAAAATCTCAGTTTTTACCCATGGTGTAAATAATATTTAACTACTTTCCACATCTGGAGGAATCCATTCTCTGTGTATTTAATTTCTTTCAACACACTGTGTTGAACAGACATTTTTTCTCTTATAATATATACAGAAAATAATTCTCTCTCATCAATCTTACAAAACCTGCTCATCGTGCTTTTGGCTCTACAATGACCTTTTCTTATTGCATGAGTAATGCCTGCCTAGCCCATTTTGTAACAAATACAGATTGCTTTCCTTCTTTTTCTGTCTGGTGATGGGCTGATTAATAGCAGCACAAGTGGCTGTTCCTTGAGATTAATTAATCACCTGTCATAATTGTTCAGCAGTTAAATAACTATTAATCTGGGTGCTAGTCAAAGTGAAGGTTGACAGGGTTAGGAAAGGGAGGAGAGTTCTCACCATGAAATTAAGGCTAAACTTTTGCTAAGATGCTGCTTCTGAAAGTCGGATTGTGTTATGTTTGAAGAAGTGTCTCTTAAGGGCTTTACATATATGGAAAATTAGGGGATTGTAGGTCATTGCATGCTGATTTCACTATTAGAGTGTGTCTCTTGTAATAAAGTAGTAATAATAATATTCCAATTACCACTACATAAAGGTGTCGTTAATCCAAGAGTTGCAGTCAAGGATTGTATCTGGAAATGAAGGTAGCCCATAGGACACATAAAGTATAGAAGGATGAATCTCTCCTGAATGCATGGATACTATGGGGAAAACAACAAAAGCACCCTGCCTTTCTCCTACACAGAAGCAATAGAATGCAGGAGGACACACTTTCGCATTATTTTCTCTTTCTTCTGCTCATCAATAACAATGGAGTATGCTTAGTGATAATCATTCAAGCACCTCAACACACAAATAGGATTTACTTCTGGGATCCTAAAAGACTGCTGCTATTGCTCACTCCAAAGTGGGGGACAGGTTAGGAAGTTGGGAGTATTGTTTGGGAAGACACCACAGAAACTATCTCAGATGCAAAACAGTGGGAGAGACTAACTCCATCCTTTCCATGACAAAGAAGCTGAAATATTTTTTGCTTGTTTGTTTTCTTAATCAGGATTTAGGAATAATGGGGTAGAGATAATTTTTCAGCTCTTCACGTGCTAATCATTGAAAGTTTCAATATGAGAGTTATGTTATTAGGATATCGCTTAGAATATATGAGCCTATTTCCTATTCCAGATACTGTTAGGACAGCTGAGGGAGAAGAGTATAATTAATAGAAAGTCAATAATTGGGGAAGTTCCAGAATCATAAACTATTATGAGTATAATTAATCATATTATTTTTTAATGGTTCTATTATTGTGAGTACAAATAGGACCCATTATCAAGACAGGCTAGTGGTAATATGATAATTTTTACCTTTTGAGCTACTGTGTTTCATTCAATGTTTTAGTACTTTGGTGTATTACAAAAGTATTTTTTATAATTCATTTAGCAGTTGCCTGACCATATTGATTATGCTGTCTGCTCTGGGAATATACTTTTGCATGGTAAAATAACAGACATGGGAAAAAACTCTTCTCTGTCATTTGTTTTAATTAGGTGAGATTCTCCTGTGTTTCCTTTTCCCTAATCAGTTTCCCAGGTTATACTCATCCACTGAAGAGTCATATGGTATACCCTGCACCATCTGTGTGTTCCTTCTATTCAATTCTGTTTCCATGAAACACCTACCCATTATGCCAAAGTCTATTCCATTTTACCTCAACTTTACTGGCTTCTCATTTTCTTCTTCTCATTTCCCTTTTTTTTTCTTCATTGTGACAATAATATGAACAACTATTAAGACCAAACTAAGCACTTTGCCTTAAGTTCATTGAAACCTCAAAGCTCTAACGTTTGGAGCAGGTCATTAAAAATAATGGCTTGGAGGATGGGGAGGTACAAGAGCATTTTTAGGGGCAAGATAGAATGGAGAATGAGAACATGGGTTTGTGGAATAAGGCTGTATAAGTTTAAATCATGATTCCATCTCTTTCTTGAGTAATTGCTTTGATAATTACTAAAACTTCAGTTGCTTCTGCTACTTCATCTATAAACTGGGAATAAATTATCTACCTCCTAGGACTATCATGCATTCTTATAAAAGACTTAACACTGTTACTGAGCTCATAGCATACACTTAATAAATGTTAGGCACAGATTGAGTGTTAGAATCTCATCTATTCACTAGAAATCATAGTCTAGTTTGACACCAAGCAGTAATATTTACTCTTTGCATTTTATACAAAGATCCTCCATCATCTGGCTTCCATACAAAAATCGTCCTATTCTCTGGACCTATTGAGTTATCAATAGAATTCTCTAAATATATTTGTTATATGTTGAATTGTATCTCTCCAAAATTCATATGTTGAAATTCTAACCCCCAGAACCATAGAAAGTAACTTTATTTGCAGATAGAGTTTTTACATAGGTAGTAAAGTAAAAATGAGATCAATAAGATAGGTCTTAATCCAATAAGACTAATATAGATTTAAACATAGACATGCGCACAAGGAGAATGTTATGTGACAATTAAGGCGGATATGGGGGTGATGCTTGGACAAACCAAGGAATGCAAAAAATTTCCAGAAAACCACCAGAAACCAGGTGACAGACGTGAAACAGATATTTTTTTGAGGCCCTCCAAAGGAACCACTAGCCCTAAGTACACTTCAATCTCAGACTTTTAGCTTCCAGTACTGTGAGGCAATACATTACCATTGCTCTAAATTATCTACTCTGTGGTACTTTGTTATAGAAGCCTTAGAGAACTAACATGGTATTGTTGCATTATTTTCTTTCTATTTTCCTCTTTCTTAAATACTATTCTCTTTTCATATCTGCAGAAAAATGTGATTTTTTTCTTCCAAATATATCTCAGGAGCCGGGCTCGGTGGCTCAGCCTGTAATCCCACGCCTTTGGGAGGCTGAGGTGAGTGGATTGCCTGAGCCTGCGGGTTCGAGACCCGCCCGGGCAGCGAGGCCTCATCTCTACAGTAAATCAAAAAATCAGCTGGGCGTGGTAGCGCATGCCTGTAATTCCAGCTACTCGGAAGGCTGAGGTGAAAGGATCACTGGAGCCCGGCAGGTCGAGGCTGCGGTGGCTAGGAGCGGCCACTGCACTCCAGTTTGGGCGACAGAGTGAGATTCCAACTCAAAAAAACAAAACAAAACAAAAAAAATATCTCAGGTAGGACTGTTTAGGCTAATATTTCTTACATACCATATAGCAAAGTCAACTGAGGTGAGAGGATCCAGGAAACTTAGAATATATTGCTAGCATGCAGTTCTTTCACATAAAATATTAATGCATATTATTTGAAACGACTGGCCTATTTCAAAGCTATAGGTTCTTGAAGAACCGTTGTGCTTTACTCTGAGTTTCTTCCCTTCTGTGCTTTATTTAATCTTGATCTCAAAGTATTTCATGCTGTACAAGTTTTGACCATTTATAAATCCCCAAAGACGAGCTTCTAGGTACATAAAAAGAGAAAAACAAAGTTTAACACTGTGTGACTATTTGTTTATGTGATAGCTGGTCGGGGTTGACATCCATTTGATTTATGACAGATGTCTAGTCATCATATTTAATCTTATTAGGAAACTACAGATATAAGCAATAGATCTTTCAGCAATGCTTCAGCTATTCTGAACCAAGCATTTGTGAGATTTGACCTATAAATTACATGTTCAAGAACACCCGAATTTAACAAAAGAATGTATTATGATTAATGGTCTGGTGCTAGTGGAATTAATGATTTTCTATTAGAAAATACTACACTCATGAGTCTTGGTCATGAATGTATGAGAGATTCCATTAAGCCATTTACTTCAAATATATTGTTTTATACACAAGTCTAAATACTTCTAACATGTGAGTTGAACTTGAGTACAGGGAAACCTTCTAAGTGTCCTCAATATTCTTGAACAGATATTAGGCAGGAAAGACTGACAACTTTTTTTTTGTCCCCAGTTACCTTCAAGATAAAGTCAAAATTTCTTAAAATAGTTTGATGTTTTGCTGTCTTCCTAGTCTAGCAACCATATGTCTTTTGGTCTTTTTACTGTATAATCCTCCAGGCAATGAAAACTTTTTCAGTTTGGTGAATATACCATCCTGTTTCACATCCCTCGGTTTCCACAATTGCTTCCCTCTTGCACTGGAAAATCCTCTCTCTCTCTGTTTTCTGATGCGCTCCTCAGTTCACAAACTCTTATTAAGAAACAGTTTCATTACTTTGTTAGTCAATATGCTCTGTGTTTTTTATTCTCATCCATCTTTTATATACTTCCAGTCTAGCTTTATAATTATTTTCAGTCTCTTTCTCCAATATACTTAATTTGGATAGAGATTTTGTTTTTGTCATTATACTATGCTAAATATCCCACACAGTAATATACACAGGGTGACCTTTCAGTATATGGGTGAATGAATCAATGAATTAGTTAATGAATGAGTAAATTAATGGGAAAATGAATAGATAAATTATAAGTAGATTATTTATCTAAAATAAATACCTGTGCTTTTGTTTACTGCATTAAGTTATGGTTGCATTGATGGACTAAATCAGAATAAAACCAATACTATATTTGCAGAAAGTTTTGTTTAATCTGTAGGAAAAAGTTATGCCTAGAACCAATTTTTGAGCAAGTAATGGTCTTTACAACTATAAAGAACAGAGTGAGGGTCCAAGTGAAATAAAATTTAAGTCTCACTTTGTTTCTGTGTCTCTTTTTATTATACAGAACTATGAAAGAACAAAATTATTGATCAGAATTCTTGGGCTTATAGTCTGTGCTAATTAGTATCGAGGTATCACTAGACCTAGAATATAATCTCATGTTGAGAAACAAGACCTGGGAATGGCATCTATCTCCTCTCCCTGGAGTTCATGTAGAATGTACAGATCTCATGTACATTGGAAGTAATCTGAGATATGGTAGAAAATACAGCAATATATTTGTATGATAGACTATGACTATCTATTCATTTTTGTTTATGTTTTTATTTTTTATGCCTAAGTTTCTAGTAATGAAAATTTGAAAGGTGAAGATCCCACCCTAGCTGTACAAAGGGATCTAAAAAGGACCTCTGAGCTAGGACTCTAAGATGGAAAGACTTAACTCTTGTGATAAGTGAGAAGATATCAAGAGTTAGACAAGCTTCTCTGAGAACAGCAATAGATATCTTTCACCTAGGTGACTTTCTTCGTTGAAACTGTCTTTTTTCAGAGCCATATGTCTGGGTTTTATATCTTAAGAGAAGTTGTACCTACTATCAAATGCCTCCAGGGTTATCCCTAACTCTGGATTTAGTATTATGGAGGCACTTGACAATAAGTATGAGTGATACTTGGGGTTATGAAAACCTGGAGAATTTTCTTAATCATTCAAGAACTAACAAAAATGCCTAAACCATACAATTTTAAGTAATTGAATATGCTATTCTCCATAGGCTGACAAGGACAAAAGAAAAAAATCAGAAAACCATTGTTAAAGAGTTCTGACCCCAATATTTTCTATTTTACCATAGTTAATAACATAATATGTCTGTTTCCACTTAATTAAATAGGGGAAGTAAAATTTATTATTATCATAGTAAAGTTTATTGTTAAGAATTAAATGAGATAAATTAGCTCCTTAAGCTGACGATAAACCTAATTGTTAAACTAACATTTGGAGCAAATATAGCTAATTGACCAAATATTCATGCTCCTTTTCTATAGTGTAGATGTGTTCCAGGACTTGTCTGCCCAAAAAAGAACTGCAAGCCTCAGTCTCCTTACATCAAGGTAAAATCAAATGAATATTATAATTTCTTGGCAGCAGGAGATGAGTGGAAGTAATATGTGTTTTCTCCAAGCTTAGATGATTAAGAAGCAGATATGGTTTTCTCTCCATCTCATCTCTGTCTCCATCAGCCTAAATTCAATGTTATTGCCAACTTTCAAAGTCACTCTCTTCAAAGAAAAACAGTAGAGCTGCCATCATTCAGATAACTGAATGATCACATGCAGCAGAGTCCTATGCCTTGTAGGAAAACTCAACTAGATCAGAAAAAAAAGCTGTATTGTATTAAATCCCTCCTCAACTTAGCGATTATTATATAAGTTTTCATTACTCATAATAGCCTAACTGTAATTTCAGGTAGAGACCTGCTCAACAGCAATCTAAAATATATGACATTAACTTAGCAGTTTGGCTTAGGCATTAAGAAAGCAGATAGAGCTGCCAGCTGTATAGCTCTGTGTTACCATAACAAAGTATTTAGTAAAATAATGTGCCTGCTGTACCTATGCCTCTAGGAAAAATAGATTAGGCCTGAATATTAGAAGCTACTATTGGCTGTAGAGACTATTCCAAAAAGAAATAAACTCGAGAAAGAATTGGAAGATTTTCAAGCAGAAATTAAAAGAAATAGAGAAAGTCTAGAGATTAAAGAGGTTGGAAACGTTTACTATTTCTGGGCTCTCAAGAAACTAGCAAGATATAATATTGTAAATGACTTTTTTTTTAAATCAATATTTTTTATTATGATTTTGTGGGGTACAGTTAAGGGTTAGGTGTACAATTACGTTTCATTCAGGCACCCTGTTGATAAGAGGTGTTTCCCCATCCCCAGACAGATATTTGCGACTGTTAATCCGACTTTAACTGACACTCACTAAGTCTTCTTAACGTGCCTCAATTCTGTTGCAAAATCCATATTAAGTGTGATACATTCTACTTTAGCCATTGTTTCAGATGATTTCAAGATAGGTAATATTAAGTTTAAAAAGAAAGATAGGTGGATAAGAAAGTCAACAAATAAAATGGATTTGAGAAATGTGTGTAAGGAACAATATTTGATGTGGTTACTGGCCCATGGAATTGACTGCAAGCACGTAGTTAAAAGTGTTAAATTAGCCGGGCTCGGTGGCTCAGCCTGTAATCCCGCGCCTTTGGGAGGCTGAGGTGAGTGGATTGCCTGAGCCCGCGGGTTCGAGACCCGCCTGGGCAGTGAGACCTCATCTCTACAATAAATAAAAAAATCAGCCGGGTGGGGTAGCGCATGCCTGTAATTCCGGCTACTTGGAAGGCTGAGGCGGAAGGATCACCGGAGCCCAGCGGGTCAAGGCTGCGGTGGCTGGGAGCTGCCACTGCACTCCAGTTTGGGCGACAGAGTGAGACTCCAACTCAAAAAAAAAAAGTGTTAAATTTCTGAGATAATTGTATTGCTAAAAAAATCTGTAGCCCAGATTTAAAATGTCTCTGGCATTCAATTCTTAAAATGCCCCCTGGATCTTTAAACTTGGATGGGCATAGAGTAGGCTGAGACAATTTCAGACATGTTATGTAAGATATCAAAAGAGGAGCCGGGCTCGGTGGCTCAGCCTGTAATCCCGCGCCTTTGGGAGGCTGAGGTGAGTGAATTGCCTGAGCCCGCGGGTTCGAGACCCGCCTGGGCAGTGAGACCTCATCTCTACAATAAATCAAAAAATCAGCTGGGTGTGGTGGCACATGCCTGTAATTCCGGCTACTAGGAAGGCTGAGGCGGAAGGATCGCTGGACCCCAGCAGGCCGAGGCTGCGGTGGCCGGGAGCGGCCACTGCACTCCAGTCTGGACGAC
>NW_007246665.1:0-18511 GCF_000164805.1 Carlito syrichta | reverse complement strand
TAGCCCAGATTTAAAATGTCTCTGGCATTCAATTCTTAAAATGCCCCCTGGATCTTTAAACTTGGATGGGCATAGAGTAGGCTGAGACAATTTCAGACATGTTATGTAAGATATCAAAAGAGGAAGAAATTTTGAGACAGTGAACACCTAAGAACAATAGGTAAAGAAATTACTCATACCTCCTCCTGGAGAGCAGTATCACTTTATAATTAACAAATTTTACCAACCACAGGGCAGTCTTTTTTTTTTCCCAATAACTAGCTTGGAAATTTTTATTATTAATATATCCCATATTTTCCAAATGGGATTTTCCAATTTAGTTATTCTTTCCCTGCTTGGCTAATAAATGAACAGGCAACTTGTCTTTAAATTAATAGTTTTGCAAAAATATAAAGTTATATTTGACTTGATGGAGAAGACTGTGATCACTCAAAGGTTTAGTCTTTGAAATGAGCAGAGGAACTTGAGTGTATTTGAGTTTGTTTGTTTGTTTTTTTTAATTCTGTGGAGAATGGCATGAAAATGAATACATTCTATGCTTTGGAGGAATAGTATACAGGATATTTGATGGTCAAGAAAGACCTTAATAAGGATAGCATGTTATATACCACAGATCTATTTCACTCTTCTATAGAGTATACATTTTTTCTGAGAAGTAGCTAACGAGTTTCAAACTATATCTTCCAGAATCCTTATATCAAATAATGAACAACTTTTCACTAAAGAACTACTAGAAGATATAATGTGTATCAATTCTGGTCCAAAGTGATTAAACTGTGTGTGTGTGTGTGTGTGTGTGGGTATGTGTATGTCTTCTCTTATTCTCTTATATATAAATTGAATGGCATAAAAGACCTAATTTGCAAATCCTGTAGTCCAGAAGAGAAGACAGAAAAATAGAATAAAAATCACAATAGTGTGTAGTATGATCGAAATTTGTACAAATTCATACAATAGCATGCAGTATGAGAATTTCTAATCTAATGTAAAAGAAGGACCCTGAACTCTACCAGAAGTGGAGTACACCTGGAACTGTTGTGATTGATGTGTCTGTATGAAAACCAGGTGAATTTGTTCCTTTACTTCTCTTACATACTTGTTGAATCATTTTTTTTTTTTTAGATTTGAAAATATTGTTTGTTTAGAAAGTAAATTTGAAAGAGAGGAAAAAAAAGGAGATTCAGCTTTCCACAGTAGGGGAGGAGATCAAAGCCTGGAAACATGACCTGGCCATAGCTCAAAGAGCACATAGCCACACAATAGCTTAGCAAGGCAATGGTGTCTGGATACTCATGATTGAGTCCTTTTAATCCTTCCCTTTGATAAAGTAAGGTAATTAAGGTGATTCTGTGGTTGTTTGCTTCAGGACATCATGAAGGGGCAGGTAAGTATAAGTACTGAGCCCAGGTGATGGACAACAGGCAGATGAATGGGTTAGTCACATGATCGTTGCCATGGTGGTGGCTAGATAGGAGGAGAAAAGGGGAAAGGTTTTCCTGCAAGACACCTATTAGATCTTCCCAATTCACAAGCCCTTAAGCCAAACGATAATCTTATTATCATTTCTATGGTTTCAGCCACTAAGGAGCCTGGAAATTTCTTAGATATTATTATACCAAACCACAAATTGAAAAGTTGGGCTGTCCCTATCTTGTATCTGATGGAGACTTGCCAAGGGGGTGGGATAGGCTGCCGGCTTGACCTGCAATAAAATGTCTAAACATTTCCTAAAACCTGCCTATTGGAAATTTATTTATCTACTCTAACCTGTGCTAGATTCAAAGTATGTCATTCTAAGCAAAAACAGTTCTGCTGAAGCAAAATGTGAGGTAAGTTTATTCTGTTTCTTGGGGCCTCTCCTTTCATTTCCCGCTTCTTGCCATTTTAAAAAATATTCTTATTTGCAACTAGGAATTAGGGAAGGAGGTAAGACTTTTGTATCTGCTTCCTGCTGAGTGGGGGTCATGGACCTGTCCTTACCTGTCTATAGCAAAAGGAGGGAATGAGAGTACAGGAGCCCATGGAGTTGTTAAGATCTTTAGTATCTGTCTACAAAGCATTGTGTACAAGTGTATACTATTAGAATTAATTCTACTGTAATTAAGATCATTATAGCTGCTGTTATGACATATTGAGGCTTTGATGTCTGATAAAATGTATTCATAAATAGTTATCCCAGTGAGTTTGATACCCATTACAGGAGTCCATGCAGATTTTTTATTTTTTTACAGTTGCACCAGTGAATTCCTTAGCCCATATGTGAATGTCCCTGCTGATTGTCTTCAAGTTTCTTTGGATTTTGTGATATGAATTTATAGACCATTAAAAGGGGTTTTGTTAATAATGACTTTATTCTTTTTAGATTGGAAAATACAGTTTACTTAGAAACTAAATTAGAGAAAGAAGAGATTCGCCTCCCCAAGGTAGGGGAGGGGGCCAAAGCTAAGGACACATGATGGCATAGATCAAAGAACACATGACCTGGCCAGTGCTTAAAAAAAACAATGGCCAATAATGACTTTAACAAGAAAATACAGCTACTTTGACAAAGTCTGAAGAAGAAAAAGTTGAAAACATTAGAGACCTGTAGTTTGGTTGTAGCTTAAGTTGTAGGAAATAATAATGAACACGAGAAGTTACTAAAGAGTAATTCAAAGTATAAATGTAAAAAAGTTATCTATACAAAGTTAAAGAAAAAACAGAAAACAAAGAATGGATGTAAAACCGTTTCTATAGAGGTATGTTTTTCGTAAGGAAGTATCAAAGAAAGACAAATAATTTTGTGTAGAAAAGGATCTTGCATTGTAGGTTTTTGTTCTATAATAGAATGGCTGGTTATTTAAAGAAAGGAAAGTATAGGACAAAAAATAGAAGGTTCAGTCATGTTGAAAATGGTATGCCTATGTTGAAGTTGGTATGTAGAAGGTTTCTGAAAAGAAACATGTATAAGGAATTCTATGGACACTCAAGGTTACCAAAAGTTTCTATGAATTTACCATTAATATCAAGTACACTAATGCAAGGCCAAAGTGCTACTCAGAGACCAAAACATAAGCATCTTAATTAACAATCTCCAAAAGAATTTTTTCCTATAAATAACGGGGGGGGGGGAGGAAGAAACAAATTCATTTAGCCCTCCTGCTGTCTTTGTTACAAAAAGCAAGGTTTTTTTGTTTTGTTTTGTTTTGTTTTTTAACTGTTCAAATATCTTTGCACTATCACTTTGGCTAAATAAGAAATTTTTGCAATAACCTATAATCCTATGATATTATGCTTTTAAAATTTTAATCCTTAAACTCTTAATGTTCTCAATTCAGTCTCTAGCATGGTTTATGAAACCAACTTCAGGAGTTACCCTACAGTCTGTTCCTGAACTTCCTAAGACCAGGTGATTTGATTTCACTCACAGTGGTTTGTGATCAGCTTTACTGCTTTTCAGTGCCAAATTACCAATAACTTTAAAATCTTCCCCAGACACAAGGATTACTACTAATCCAACATAGGATGAATAACAAAATAAGTTTTTTAAAAAGTACTACTAATCATTTTTATTAAACTCTAAGGTAATATTTCCTTGCAAAAAGTCAATACCATCCCACTCATCTCATTAAAAGGGGAGAGATGTCAATCTCCCATCTCACTGAAGTAGAGTTTACCTTCAGCCTCTAGCATATCAATCATTGTGAAGGTACATCAGAACTATTATGAAAACAAAAGGGGCAGTTTTCTCTTGAATAATTTTTTTTTCAATGACTTTTGATCAGTTTTGTTAGGCAGCCTGTAAATGCCAGCTCAAAGACCAGGAGAAACAAAAAGTAGCAAATATTTCAGAAGAGAGAAAAAGTGACTGAGGCAGCTAAATACAACAGTGTTGCAGGAAGAAACAGCTATCACAGCTTATCATGAGAAAACATTTAGTGGAGAACATTAAGAGCTTACATATGAAAGGTAAAACTTTTTACTGAGATATAAAAAAGTGGGATGGATAAAGGCCTATGACATGAGATATAAATTTTTCATTATACTGAAAAAAGAAGCAAAACGAAGAATACATCATGACAATCTTCGATCTTTTGATAGGAGTTTTGGAGTGAAAAAAGCTCAGTTTGATATCAAAGAAACCTGTTTTTTTGGACTTCAATCTGTTATGTACACATTTTATGAACCTTGCCAACTAACTTGACTTTTTCCACCTCTGGTTTTTTTTGGGGGGGGGGTGTAAATAGAGAATAGTAATATCTACCTCACAGTGGTATGGCAAGGTTCATGCTTACATCTTATGTCTTATGTGAACATCATTTAAGATACTTAAGAAAAACTCTGTCATGGATTAGCTCTTCAAAATTATACAAAGACTCTTCTCAGGCATTGGGTCTTGTAGAAATGGTTCATATACTTTCAGGTGGCCTGGAGCTGTGCTTCCTCTCCCCAGCAGTTGGTGACAACCAGTCTTTTTCCTGCCTCTGGAGATACAGGTTCTGTTCCCCTCAGGTCTTTTCAGGCTCTATCATCTACTGCTCCTTTAGTCCAAAGAAACCTGGTTCTTCTAAGTTTTACTGTGTGTTTAACTCTCTAACTAGCATAATTTATCCAAAGGCAACTTGGAAATGTACATGATAGTTTGGGAAAATTTTGGCTTAAATAATATTATTCATATGAGACATACTATAGCACAAAAAAATTGAAAGAAAATGTCTTGTGAGAAAATACAGTATCCTGTCTGCCAAAAAGAAAGACTACTTTGTGGTTTTTTGAGACCACCCTCTTTCATTTCCATTTCTTGGGAATCGATATATACCATCTTTTATATTGTAGGGCTTGATGGAATAGTCAAGAGTCTGAGTCATTATTTAAACCAACTATAGAAACTCTTTATCTCCCTTGGTTATGTGGGATATGGTATTTTTTTTTCTTTCTACATTTAAATCTTCTTTCCCCGAAGAAGAAAATAATGAACCTTTTAGAGTGATAGTTTTTTTTTTTTTTTTACCAAAAATTGATAACACAGAAGAAAATGTTCAACTATAAATTTCAGTAATGACTTTTGTTCCTAGCTACTGAATAAGAAACACTAGACGCTTACAGTTTGGGGTATTAATTCAGGAATTTTTTTTTTTTTTTTTTTTGAGTTGGAGTCTCACTCGGTCGCCCAGACTGGAGTGCAGTGGCCGCTCCCGGCCACTGAAGCCTCGCCTGCTGGACTCCAGCGATTCTTCCACTTCAGCCTTCCGAGTAGCCGGAATTACAGGCATGCGCTACCACGCCCGGCTGATTTTTTTATTTTATTGTAGAGATGAGGTCTCGCTGCCCAGGCGGGTCTCGAACCCGCGGGCTCAGGCAATACACTCACCTCAGCCTCCCAAAGGTGCGGGATTACAGGCTGAGCCACCGAGCCCGGCTAATTCAGGAATTTTAAAAAATCTGGTTTATGAATACAGAAACATGCAAGTTATATTTTAAAAGAGTTCAGTTATTTTCTTAATGATAATTTAATCTGTGAACCAATTTGAATGGTTTAGTTTAGTTTCGAAACTAACATATGAACACTGGATTAGCACAGTATTTTAATAAGTACAACTCTTGAGTTTAATTTTTCATGATTTAAGGTGGTAATTAATATAAGTAGCTACATTAACACTCTATAGAATAGTTACTGAAAGTAGAAGATTATGAATATGACCTATTTGCTTATCAAGATAATTGTTATTAAAATGGTAAGTTCAATATAATACAGACATTGTTTTGTTTAGAATGCTGATAAAGATAATTATGTTCTAATTCTAAAGTCAAAACCTTCAAATATATAGACAGAGAGAAAGAGAGAGGGGAGGGAGGGGAGAGTCTTGTGTCACTTATGACAACAATATGCTCATAGAAATGTGTTAAGTGATTTGTATTCGTGCGAACAGGATAGATTGTGCTTACACAAGCCTAAATGGTACAGCCTATTGCACACTTATGGTATATGGGATAGCCAATTGTTCTTAAGTGATAAACCTGACCAACATGTCGCTATATTGAATATTTTAGGTAATTATAACACAATAGAAGGTATTTGTGTATCCAAACATGTCTAGAAAAGGTACAGTAAAAATATGGCAATTAATCTTATGGTACCACCATTGTAAACAGAGTCTGTTGTTGACCAAAACATTGTTCTGCAGTACATGATTGTATGTTACATATGTGTGTGCACATATATTTATGCATCTGTGTATTATTACTCTTCTTAGACTATCATAAAAGAAACAAAGATCGGGTGGTTTAAACAACAGAAATTTATTTTCTAACATATCTGGAGGCTAAAAATTCCCAGGTTTAGGCTCTGGCAGAATTTGGCTTCTGGTGAGACTCTCTTTCTGACTTGCTGTGCTGATAGCCACCTTCTCATTGTGTCCTTAACATGGGGAATTGGGGAAGGAGGAAGGAGGGAGAAGAAGAGTGAGAGAGAGGCTGAGTTTTTTGTCTGGTGTTTATTCTTTTAATGGCACGGATCCCATCATGATGGCTCCACCTTTACAACCTCATAAAAGCTAATTTCTTAAAGGGCCAATCTTCAAATACCATTACAATAGAAACTGGATCTCAAAATATGAATTTTAAGGGGACACAATTCAGTCCATAGCAATACTTGTTTTCAATAAAAGAAAAATGAGAGAGAGAGAAAAAAAGAAAGAGAGATCTCCTATGTCTCTTTTTATAAGGACACTAATCCTATTGGATTAGGGCCCCACCCTGATAACTTCATTTAACCTTAATTACCTCCTAACTTTAAATAGATGAACATATGAATAGAGGGGGACACAGTGTGGTACATAACAACCTGAACATATTCATATAAAGATATATTAATGAATGCTTTGTCATAAATTGTTAAACAAATGATAAATATATATATACATGGAGTGATTTTTTTATGTTAAAGACTAAATCATTATGTTATTAGGTAGAAGAAATATAAAACAACATGAAATTGTGTTGTATTCCTTTATTTTGGCATAATACTGAGTCATTCTTACAAAACAAAATTTAGTTAATTAATTTTATTTTAAAGATGTGGGGCACAATTCAGGATTAGGTATACGAGTGGTCATTGTACAGGTAAAGTTTGGGCCTTCTTTTGGTTCCCACTTTGCCTGGTTTGATATTAGCTATCCTTATTAATGTTATGTGCCCCCCCCCTTCCTCTGGCAGTTTCTAGCTAGTGCCAATACCTTTCTTAAAGTATTATCTTAAATGTTCAGGGTCTACTTATGAGTGATAACATGCAATACTCAGTTGTTTCTGTAATAGATCATTGAGTATCATAGACTCTAAATCCATCCAAATTACTGCGAAAGTCCACAATTTTGGCCTTTTTATGGCTATGCAATATTTATTTTGGAAAAAAATGTCATTTTGGACAATCATCATTCCTCGATGCTGTATATTGTCAAACTATTGCCTGAAACTATATCTTGCTTTCAGATAATAATGACATGTTCATGTATTGTCTCCTTTGACAAACTCCAGATTGAAATCCTAAATGCAGAATAATATTTACATAAAATGTCTTTATGTCGAAACTGTATTTGCTAATACAAAGGTTTATTTTTTATCTTGTAATATAAATGACACTAGAATAATTAGTTTTATTTGGAAGTCTCTATATTTTAATAAACTAAAAATCATCATGGGAGTTTTCTTTTTTTTTTTTTTTTTGAGTTGGAGTCTCACTCTGTCACCCAGACTGGAGTGCAGTGGCCACTCCCGGCCACCGCAGCCTCGTCCTGATGGACTCCGGCGATGCTTCCGCCTCAGTCTTCCAAGTAACTGGAACTACAGGTGCGGGCTACCATGCCCAGCTCATTTTGATTTATTGTAGAGATGAGGTCTCGCCAAGTTGCCCAGGTGGGTCTCGAACTCGCGGTCTCAGGCAATCTACTCACCTCACCCTCCCAAAGGCGCGGGATTACAGGCTGAGCCACCGAGTCCGGCGGGAGTTTTTTTTTTTACTAACGTAGAATTTTAAAAACCTGACAAATCAAAATAAGATTTCAATCTTCTTATTTTAATTATATATGTCAACTATATGCATATAAGTACAATTCAAAAAGTATTTATATCTTATATTAAAATAAACATAATCAAATTCAGTACAAAGTGTGGCACCATAATTGTTTTCAAATCGACCTATCTTTTAGGTTTTACAATAGGTGTGAGGAAGGCCAATCAGAGTATAATTTATTATATAAATCAGAAGGGTGTAGAGTTTTGCAATTTTCTTATGGTTATAATATGACTTTCTTCCAGTAGTCAACTAGATGGACCCTTATCAAGTCTATGTTTTAGACTCAAGAGAAGATACAGGCCGGGTTCGTTGACTCAGCCTGTAATCCCGCGCTTTGGGAGGCCGAGGTGAGTGAATTGCCTGAGTCCGCGGGTTCGAGACCTGCCTGGGCAACTTGATGAGACCTCAGTTCTACAATAAAAATAAAAAAAATTAGACAGGCGGGGTAAGCGCGCGCCTGTAATTCCGGCTACTCGGAAGGCTGAGGGGAAGGATTGCCGGAGCCCGGCAGGTCGAGGCTGCAGTGGCCAGGAGCGGCCACTGCACTCCAGTCTGGGCGACTGAGTGAGACTCCAACTCAAAAAAAAAAAAAAAAGAGAAGATACAGAGAATTTTCTTCCATTCTAATAATATCAGTTAACATAATAAATTAGCCAGAGTTGCTTGTCTTACCACCATAACAGAGGTCAATTAGACATAATTTTTAAATGTGTACATTTAAGGTATACAAATTGATGATATAGGATATATATGGTATGGTTATTACAGTGAGGCAAATTAACATATCAATCACCTCACGTTGCTACCTAGACCATAATCTTAAACCAGTTTGTTGAAAAACTTTAAATATGCAGCCAAGAAGGTGACTAGTATAAACCCTACTTACCTATAACACAATATTGATCAAACTTTAAAGGTGAGAATGAGACTGGAACCAAAATCTGGATACCTATTTTAGTTCTGCCAAGTTAATTTTGTACAATTACTTTAGAAATAGGATATAGAATTGTTTAGGTTATTGTATGCCTATTCTCAGGAAATATTTTCCTTACTAAAAACCCACAGCCTTAAGAAAAAGGGATCGCTGAACTTTTTTTTCTACTTGAGCTCAAACTCTCTCTTTAATGATGGAAAAATTCATTTAACTAAAGCTATTATTAATATCTTTCCTCCTATTTGACACTCCACCCCCTATGTCCCATTCAATATTAAAGTAAGATAAAAAAGACAATATTCTGTTTCAAACTTAGAATAGCTGGTATACACATAAAATAATCACAAATAGACATCCACAAATGTCAGTGACAGCAGTATTCACAAAAGACAAAAGGTGGAAACAACCTAAATTCAATCAGTGCATGACTGGATAAATGAAATGTGGTATATTATTACAGTCAAGTATTATTCAGCCTTAAAAAGGAATGAGGCAAACATGCTACAATTCAGATGAACTTAAAAAATGAAGTAAGATAGTCACAAAAATTCACATTTTGTGATTCTATTTATATGTGATATCTAGACTGGGTAAAACTACAGTGATAGAAAGCAGAATAGAGGTTGCCTGGGACTGGGGAGGGAGGGAATGGGCAGTGACTTTATGGGAGCAAGATTTCTTTTGAAGGTGATGAAAATGTTCTGAAACTAGATAAATATGATCATTGTACAACATTATCCATGTATTAGATGTCATTAAATTGTAAACTTTAAAATAGTTACTTTTGTTATATGTATTTTATCTATACACACACACATACAAACAAACAATAACAATAAAAATTCACAACTTTAATTAACCAAACTTTCAGAAACCTGTGAACTTACTTGACCTAAGTAGTATTGCCTTTGGCCATAATGAAAATGAGACCAATTTTTTATTTTTATTTTTAAGACAGGGTCTCACTGTGTTGCCCAGGCTTGGTTGAACTCCTGGCCTCAAGAGATCCTTGTGACTCAGCTTTCTGAGTAGCAAGGCCAACTCTTTTAAAAGCCCATATGCTCTCTCTGTATCCTAGACACTGCCTCATTACATGGTAGTATAAGTAAATATTACAAGGAACTCATTTGATAAAATTAATCTTATTACCAACAGGGACAAGCAGATTTTTGTCAACATCTTCTCCCTAAAATCCCCTTGCTATTTTAAAGGGACTATAGAGACTTCATCTTTGGAGGAGATCTCAGAGAAACTTATCCCGAAGCTTCAATGAAAAGTACCTCACTGGGTATTGTTATCATCTTACTCAGTATTGGAAGATTCAGTAATGGGCTTATTCTTAGATCGGTGTGTCTTAATTAAAGAAATATAGCTATCCTTTAATCAACAAAAACTTTTAAAACTGTCAATCTCAAACTAAAAATCCTTAGGAACCTTTAAAATTCTGTTAAGTACACAGCTTTGTGTCTATCAATTCTAGTTATTATATTCACTTTTCCCTTTTCCAACAAGTAGCCCTTTTAAAATATTCTTCTTAAACAATTGAAGACCACACTCAAAAACCCTGCAAATGTCCTTCTTAAAGGCAGCCTTTACAGACAATACAAAGGTCTTGTCCAAATGGTGTTCTCTCTTGCTGCAGTAGATTTAAAAATCACTCAACTTCACTTGATGAACAGGTTTCTCTGATGAGTCTATATTATCATAGCCTATTAACTATATGCTATCTACTCTTAGATATCCAATAGATATCAAATATTTAACACACTTGAATACAAATTCTGTTTTCCATCCCTATATTTTCTTCCTCATCTCCATTTCTTATTTGAGTAAAGAGCTGCTCCATTATTCTAATTATTCGAACTCCAAATCATGAAATCATCCGTGATATATTTGTTATACTCTGCAACCAAATCATTTTTAAACCTTATCAGGGCTTATTGGAACATATGCAGTATTATGAATCTGATGACTTTTTCTCAACTCTGTTGTTAGAATCCTGCTCCAACCCATCCTCTTACTTGGAATATAGCAACATCTTTTAATGAATCTCCCAGCATCTACCTTTGCCCCTAACCCTGATCCTGACAATTTGCTCAGAACTTTTCTGTCGGCACACCAAGCCTCTGCTCAAAACCTTCCAATGACTTCCTGTTTCATTCATAGTTAAAATCGAATCCATAAGAGTAGCTTGCCCCACATTTCTAGCTCTCAGACCTTACTTCCTATAGCCCTCTTCATTGCTGTTGCTCCAATACAAGAGACCTACTCCTGTTGGAAAAATTTGTTCTTTAAGTTCCGTCTAACTAAAAGGTTGTTACTCCTAGGTATCTGTATGTTTTTCTTACCTCTTTCAGGTCTTTACTCAAATGCCACCTTTTTAGTAAAATTTCAAAGCTCATCCCATCAAAAACTATTAAGGACAAGGGACCCACCTCTACCTTCACTCACTCTATATACTTTGATTGTTTGCTCTGTATTTCTCTATAGCACATGTAATTTTACATCATTCCTTTCTATTAAATATACGATGAAAGGATTCTTGTTTCTATTGTTTCATCTTTCCTGCTCTGCTGACAACATATAATATAGTGCCTTAATAAACAGTAGGTATTGCTTGCTAATTAACGAATCTATAAATGCTACAATATATAAACATATGCTATACATCATGGAGGGCAGAGTGTATGATTTTGTTTGAGAAATAAGTACTGTATCATCTTCAAATTTATGATTGCTCTCAAAATGCCATCATTCTGATTCAGTCTTTGTTTCAACAATCCACTCTTAATGATTTTTACTCAAAGATACCAGTGCTGCTACATGACCTAATATATCAGCCCTTGTACTATTGAGGCAACATTTATTGTATACTGCCTTGTAACAAAATCAAATATGTTCTCCTACTTGCCCATCCCCTATTTTCCCCAAGTGGGTACCAATCTGCAGCCACTGAATGTGTGGTACAGATTAGGTGCTCAAAAGGTCTTGAAAGTTTTCAGATAAATCATTATAATTCCCTTCCTTTCTTATTATAGATTCAAGCCCTAAATTATTATTGTGGAAGGATTTATCCTTCAATTTCCTAGATTAGTGTCTAATGCATAAAGAGGTCTCAAAAATATACAGGGCCTTTATATTTGTAATTTTTTAATTAAATATTCAAAATGGAATCTCATCATATAATAAGTGTTGACTGGGATAGCTTGGTATCCTTCATAATTATCACTAGATCTTAGCAAAAGAAACAAACATCTGTATGTGGCAAATGTTGTGACAGTCTCATCTCTCAGACTTACTCTGATTATCTTGCTCTTATATGATACCCAGGTGTGTCTCTTCACCTTTGTACCTCAATTCTACTTTAAATTTTTTTCAAAGTATAAAATTTCCTTGTATATATCTTCAGTAATTTTTTTCATTGTTGGAGTGTGTGTATATGTTTTGTTTGAGTATATATGTGTTTTTTATGTAATATGAGTATAATATTATAAAATAGTTTGAACGTCTTACATGTCATGACACAGTCCTATAATAAAACCCTTTTTAAAAAAATTTGGCGTCTCACTCTGTCACCCTCGCTGGAGTGCAGTGGCATGTTCACAGCCACTGTAGCCTAGAACTGTTGGGTTTAGGCTATCCTTCCACCTCAGCCTTCCAAGTAGCTGGAACTACAGATGCACACCACCATGCCCAGTTGCTAGGTCTGGTTTTAAACCCTCGGGCTCAGGCAATGCTCCAGTCTCAGCATCCCAAAGTGCTGGGATTACAGCCTGAGCCACCGCACCTGGCCAATAAAATATCTTAAAGAACTGCAACATATTCCTTATGGGAAATTTATCATAGGATATTTAAACAAGTTTTAACAATGAAGATTAATGTTTTTGTCAAACTAAACTGTGTTACGATGAGTATCCTTGTTGAGTTCTATACATTTTATAATTCATCTTTTTAAGTAATAATTGCTAATTAAAGGACTATGGATAATGAAAGGGTTCAGATATATACTGAAGAAATGTTCTCTATATTGTTACATAATAAATACTTATTAGCACTATAAGTTATGCTCTAATTAGTTATATAATTTGTATTCCTATTTGCAGTAGATGCAAATTCCTATTTACTAAATTACAAACAATATTTGATCTCATCACTTAAAGTCTCTCAAATTTGATAAAAACATGCTGCTACCTTGTTTTTCATTAAATTCATTTGCTTGTCACTGATGTGTATTTTCATATTTCTATTATCCATTTCAACTTTTAATGCTGATTCAGTTCCCTTGCTTATGTATTTTTGGGGTAACCTTTTTTTCTCTTGATTTACAAAAGCTTTTTACATATTAAAGATCAAAATATACTGTCATCTACATGGAACTTATTTGCCATTTACCTTTCAGTTTTGTTAGTGACATCCCTAATATTTACAATTTAAGGACATTTTCCTCTATATTTTCTTTTAGTATATACTTGATATACTAACTTATGAAATTCTTTTGGTGTGTGCTGTAAGGTAGAGATTTATTTACCTCCAAATAATCAGTTACCCAAAGAAAATTTAGAAGTTTTTTTAATAGAATCATGAAAGAATGCCAAGGATTCAAATAGAAGTTTTAAATGTGTTTCAATCTTTTCAGATTTTCGAATTCTATAAATTATTCTTACTTTGTACAATATTTTTATAATGTCCTATATTCTAGTTGCACTAACTTATTCAATACTTCATAAAAATTCTTGCACACTTTCACATTTTTTTCTTCCTAGTTTTTCTTTCTCAAATGTTTTTTTCTATTCATTCTATCAAAATTATGCTCATCTTCTCTAAGGTTCAATTTATTTATTTGTTTATTTATATATTTTTTTGAGTTGGAGTCTCACTCTGTCGCCCAGACTGGAATGCAGTGGCCACTCCTGGCCACCGCAGCCTCGACCTGCTGGGCTCCAGTGATCCTTCTGCCTCAGCCTTCCAAGTAGCCAGAATTACAGGCACGTGCTACCGTGCCCGGCTAATTTTTTGATTTCTTGTAGAGATGAAGTCTCACCAAGTTGCCCAGGCAGGTCTCGAACCCATGGGCTCATGCAATTCATTCGCCTCAGTCTCCCAAGGCGCGGGATTACAGGCTGAGCCACTGAGCCTGGCTTAGGCCCAATCTAAATATGACCTCTTCTATGAAGACTTTCTAATTGCTGTAGGCAGAAGTAACAATTTTTTTTCTTACATTTGCACAGCTATGACCTTATAACTATGCTTAACATTTATTTTTATCCTTTGCATTATACTAGTTTATTTACATATTCACTACATCCCACTTAACTCAAAGGTCCATCTTGAAATTTGTCCTTCTTTTTTTTTTGAGTTGGAGTCTCACTCTGTCACCCAGACTGGAGTTCAGTGGCCGCTCCCGGCCACCACAGCCTCGACCTGCTAGGCTCCAGCGATCCTTCCACCTCAGTCTTCCAAGTAGCTGGAACTACAGGCATGCTCTACCATGCCTGGCTAGTTTTTGATTTATTGTAGAGATGAGGTCTCGCCAGATTGCCCAGGTGGGTCTTGAACCTGCGGGTTCAGGCAATCCATTCACCTCAGCATCCCAAAGCACAGGATTACAGGCTGAGCCACCGAGCCCGGTTTAGAAACTTTTCTAATTCATCACTGAATCTTAAACAGTACCTAGAACACTGCCATTTATACAGTATGAACTTAAGATATTTGCATCATGGACAAAGAAATGAGATTTATAAACCAAAGTAGTCAAACAAGTGAATTAGAAAACGGAACAAACATATTTTAGGTGTCTGTTATATACTATGTGCTAGGTTGGTGCAAAAGTAATTGTGGTTGCAGACTGAATTTTAAAACATTACTAGCCTCAAACTATTTTTATTGATCAAAATAGGAACCATTACAATCAACACTTTTTTTTGCCAATGAGAAATAAGTTTGTTTATTCCTGTAGTATAAAAATTCATGCTTTGGGATCCAACAAACTGTTGAAAAGTATTTTCTGTATCCTGCTGACTGTGGAAGTGATTTTTTATAAAAAATTTTCAAGATGCTTGAAGAAGTGGTAGTCAGCAACAGATCAGGTGAATATGGCAGATGAAACAAAACTTCATAGTCCAATTCGTTCAAATTTTGAAGTATTGCTTGGGCAACATGTGATTGGAAATTGGTGAAGAATTGGGCCCTTTCTGTTGAGGAATTCTGGCTGAAGGCATTGCAGATTTTGGTACATTTAATCCATTTGCTGAGCATATTTCTCAATATATAATAATTTAACTGGGATTCAGAAAGCTGCAGTAAATCAGACCAGCAACAGACCGCGAAACAGTGACCATGACCATTTTTTGGTGCAAGTTTGACTTTGGAAAGTGGAGGCTGTTCTGAATGCAACCACTGAGCTTGTTGTTGCTGCTGTCATATACAATCCACTTTTCACTGCACAAAACAATCTGATAAAGAAATCGTTCGTTGTTGTTGCTTAAGATAAGATATGACACTTCAAAACAATGATTTTTTTTTCAGTCAGCTAATGAGGCACGCACGAATCAAGCTTTTTTACCTTTCCAACTTGCTTCAAACACCAAATGAGCATAGGATGGTCACCGTTGAGTTCTTCCACAGCCTCTCTTGTAGTTGTAAGAGGATCAACTTGGATGATTGTTCTCAATTGGTCATTGTCAATTTCCAGTGGCCAGTCACTATACTCCTCATTTCCAAGACTCTTATCTCCTTTGCAAAACTTTTTTTTTTTTTTTTTTTTGAGTTGGAGTCTCACTCTGTCAGCCAGAATGGAGTGCAGTGGCACACTCCCGGCCACCGCAGCCTCGACCTGCTGGGCTCTGGCGGTCCTTTCACCTCAGCCTTCCATGTAGCCAGCACTACAGGTGATCGCTACAATGCCCGGCTAATTTTGCAAAACTTTTTGAATCACCACTGCACTGTATGTTCATTAGCAGTTCCTGGGCCAAATGAACTGTTGATTTTGTGAGTTGTCTCTGCTGCTTTACCACCCATTTTTAACTCAAATAAGAAAATAGCTCTAATTTGCTTTTTGTCTAATATCATTTCCATAGTGTAAAACATATATAAAATAAATAGCCAGTAATAAGTCATTACAAGAAGCATTAAATGAGAAATGCACATTAAAATGATGTATAACAGAACCACATTTATTTAAGAATGTATTCTAATATCAAATGGCAAATTGCAACAATGCAAAAACTGCAATTACTTTGGCACCAACCTAAATATATACACATTCTTGGCTAATGTCCAAAATTCAATGAGTATGTATTATTTCCTTGATTATTTAGAAAGAGGGAATGAAAACAATAAGATCAATCATACTTCTTCCAAGCTCAAATGAGCAGACAGTTGTTGACCTGAGATTCTACTGACATATCTCTCATCCTATCAAGTCTTTACTTTCAGCTTTTCTATCCTATATTAGAGAAGCAGGACAATAATAACATATGCCCCAAACATTACTTAGACTAGTAAAGGTGTATATTGGGTTGTTTTTAGAAGCTATTCAGATTATCCATTCATGAAGTTTTCCAAGGAAGAATTCACAGTTACATAACAAAGGACAATTTAGCACTAGATGGTGTTCGCCATATATACTACAAGTGGAGAAAAACCTTGAATATTGACTGAAAAGTAGAAAGGTAGGGATAATATATAGAGTTCATGCATCAGGAACATTGCTAAGACTTATGATACCATGCTGAGTTAGCATACAATCCTTCCTTTCTGAAGATTTGGAATTATTCAATGTTTAAAATGTCTTGGATAGAAATTAGCACCTCAGTTTACGGTAAACTTTTAACAAATGTTGTTTTATATAATCTTTGCAATTTTATCAAACAGTGAGAAAATATTAATTTCATCATATCTTCATTTATTAATTAAATTATTCATGTATTGATTAATTTATTTACACAAAAACGCACAGAAGATTTGCTATGTGATAGGCATAGTGCCCATAAGGTTGTTAGATACAGATGTGAAATGGTACTTTGTTTTGAGTATCATTATTCATGTGTCAGACTGGCAATTTGAATCCATGATTTGTACACTAACATACCCAATTAAATACAATAGAAGTATTGAAGTACAGCAAAGTGACTGTAATCATATTGTCTGACTTTTCAATTGGTCAGACAAAATCCTCATCTTTCCTTAAATGTATGATCAAATCTAAATAGATAAATATAATTGTTGCAAGAATTGCAGTTGTCTGCATAATACTACAGTCTTACTAGCTATTTTATCTATTCTCATCCAAACTTTTCCTCAGACTCCTGGATAAAACCCTTATGAGCTGCTTTTTTTTGTCCTACACACCTCACAATACTGAAAAAAAATATTCTAACTAGATATTTGCTGATACAAAGATGAGAACCTGGAGGAAAAGACTTCCTGCTGATGAGTTGGAGCTTGCTACCTAAATCATAAGTTAAGATGCTGATATAATACATATTAGGGGCTGGAGTTCTTTTTCTAAATTCAATATTCTCTTAGTATATACTAGAGCCATTTCAGTACGGTGAAAAGACATTTATAAAGAGGCACAGTGTGATCACCCATGGGAAGAATATTTGGCAGACCTCCTTTATAGAAATATCCCCCATATACATACAGAAATATACCAATGATTCTATTATAACATGCAGGTTTGTCCCAATAGAAGGATACATGACTTGAAGAGTTCCAGTGTAGTAACTCATTCAAATTTTAAATCCTTCAAGTCTATTTTTGATGTGCGAAATTTATCATTTTATTACTATGAGAAGTAGGGCAAAGCATGTATTTATTACATGCCCTGCACTTATGTTACACAATTTAAGGAAATTCTAAAAACAATAGGATTGATATTACTGTTCTTGTTGCCACACAGAATTTCAGGATTATATAAATTTTACATACATTACCTTACTGCCGATTGTTGGGTTAGTTTCCTTATCTAAAAAAAGAGACTAATTATAATGCATTTTCACCCAAAGAAGATTGTGAGAAAGACCATAGAGAGTAATAAACTTTATAAATTGTAAACTGTTACATAATTTAAGGTGAGGTAGTTTCATAATAACTCAGCGTGGTTTTGATTTGCTTTTCTCTGATGATTAATGAAGTTAAGCACTTTTTCACATGTCTGTTGGCTGCCCACATATCTTCTTCGAGAAGTGTCTATTCATGTCTTTTCTCACTTTTTAATGGGGCTGCTTGTTTTTTTTTCCTTTTGGCCATTTGAGTTTCTTATAGATCCTAGATGTTAGGCCTTTGTCAGATGTACAGTTGGCAAATGTTATTTCTCATTCTGAAGACTATCTCCCCACTCTTTTGATGGTTCCTTTTGCTTTGCAGAAGTTTGTCAATTTCATGAAGTCCCACTTGTCTACGTAATCTTTTATGGTATTGGCAGTTTGATCAGGAATTGGTTGCCAGTTCCAATTTCCATAAGGGTGTCTCCTGCATTTTCTAAAATTCTTATAGTTTGAGGTTTTACTTTTAGGTCTTTGATC
>NW_007246664.1:174572-177116 GCF_000164805.1 Carlito syrichta | reverse complement strand
TGTCAACAAGGGTGCCTGAATGATGCATATTTGTATACCTAACCCTTAACTGTACCCCACAATTTTAAAATAAAAAATATGCTTAAAAAAAAGTCATTCATGAGGTGCATTATATTCAAATGGTTAAAAATCAAAGACAAAGAGGTAATTATAAAAACAGAAAAAAAGCGTCAAGTTGTATATAAGGGAATCCCTATTAGACTAATGGTGGATTTCGCCACAGAAACCTTAGGCCAGGAAATAATCAGATAATATATTCAAATACTGAAGGAAAAAAATTGCCAGTCAAGAATAAAAACCTATCCTTTGGAAATGAGGGAGAAATAAAGTCTTCTCCAGACAATATAAACTGTGGGAATTCTCACACTAGTCAGGATGGCTATCATTAAAAAGTCAAAAGCAACACTTGGTGAGGCTATAGAGAAAAGTGAACACTTTTATCCTGCTGGTGGAAATGTAAGCTAGTTCAACCTTTGTGAAAAGCAGTGTGGCTCTCAAATAACTAAAAGTTGAGCTACCATTCTATCCAGCAATCCCACTCCTGAGAGTATACCCAGAGGAACATAAATTGCTCTACCAAAAAGATATCTGCATGTGTATGTTTACTGCAGCACTATTCACACTAGCAAAAATGTGGAACCAACCCAGGTGCCCATTGAAATTGAATTGTATAAGCCGGTCTCTGTGGCTCAGCCTGTAATCCCACGCATTTGGGAGGCTGAGGTGAGTGGATTGCCTGAGCCCGCGGGTTCGAGACCTGCCTGGGCAGGCGAGACCTCATCTCTACAATAAATCAAAAAATTAGCCGGGTGTGGTAGCGTGTGCCTGTAGTTCTAGCTACTTGGAAGGCTGAGCGGAAGGATCGCCGGAGCCCAGCAGGTCGAGGCTGCAGTGGCCGGGAGCGGCCACTGCACTCCAGTCTGGGCGACAGGGTGAGACTCCAACTCAAAAAAAAAAAAAAAAAAAGAAAGTGGATTGTATAAAGAAAATGTGGTACATATACAAGATAGAATACTGCACAGTCATAAAGAAGAACAAAATCACGTCCTTTGTGGTAATATGGATGCAGATGGAGACCATCATTCTAAGTGAATTATCACAGAAACAAAAAACTAAATACTGCATGTTCACACTCATAAGTGGACACTAAACACTGAGCATGTGAACACAAAGGCAGGAATAACAGACGCTGAACACTGCTAAAGGAGGGGTGAAGGATGGGTATATGGGGCACACAATCGCCCATGGATACCATGTTCATTATTAGTGGGGAGAGGGCTCACTAGAAGTCCAAATCTTGCTTCCATACGATTTACTTATGCAGTAAATCCTTACATGTACCCTACACCTCCAAAATAAATAAAACAAAAAACAAAAAAACAAAACCTAACCAACCAACCAACAAACAAAAAAACTGAAGGAACTCATTACCAGTAGAGACTGGCCTTGCAAGAAATGCTCAAAAAGTCCTAAATCTGGAAGCAAAAGGAAGATAATCATAATCATAAAAACATGCAAAAGTATAACGTTTACTGGTTAAACAGATAAACAAAGGAGAAAAAAAAAAACCCAAACCATATCACTATAAAAAACCACCAAATCATAATGACAATAAATCATAATGACAATAATAAGACAGGATGGACAGAGCAGAAGATATACAAAACAAACAGAATACAATTAACAAAATGATAGAAGTCCTCACTTAATCAATTATAACTTTTAATGTGAATGGATTAAATTCCTTACTTAAAAGATATAGACAGCCTGAATGGACTTTTTTTTAAAAACATGACCTAACTATATGCTGTTTATAAGAAATTCACTTCACCTGTAAAAATACAGGTAGACTGAAAATGAAGAGATAGAATGATATATTCCAAACAAACAGAAAGCTGAGGCAAGTAGGAGTGGTTATATTTATATCAGAAACTACAAAAAGAGACAAACAGGTCATTATATGATGATAAAAGGATCAATTCAGCACGAGGATATGACAATTGCAAATATATATGTCCATCCAATACTGGAGCACCCTGCAAATATTATTAGATTTATAAGGAGAGATAGACTCCAATACAATATACATCTAACAGTGTGCTACCCAAATATATAAAACAAATATTGTTATATCTGAGAGGAGAAATCAACTCCAATATAATAATAGTTAGTGACTTCAACATTGCACTCTTATCATTGGACAAATCACACAGACAGAAAATCAACATAGAATCACTGGATTTAAACTGTACTTTAGACAAAAGGGATCTAACATATTTATAGAACATTTCATCAAAGAGCTGCATACTACACATTCTCTTCATCGGCACATGAAACATTATCCAGAATAGACCATGTTATGCCAAAAAACAAGTCTAAAACAATATAAAGGACTTGAAATTGTGTCATGTACTTTAAATGACCACAATGGACTAAAACTAGAAAACAACTTCTTTAAAAAATTAAATATACAGCTGGGCTCGGTTGCTCAGCCTTGTAATCTCACGCCTTTGGGAGGCTGAGGTGAGTGGATTGCCTGAGCCC
>NW_007246664.1:97405-174552 GCF_000164805.1 Carlito syrichta | reverse complement strand
GGGCAACTTGGTGAGACTTCGTCTCTACAATAAACCAAAAATTAGCTGGGCGCGGTAGGGCATGCCTGTAGTCCCGGCTACTTGGAAGGCTGAGGTAGAAGGATCACGGAGTCCAACAAGTAAATGCTGGGGTGGCCCTACGTGTCCCACTGACCTCCAGCCTGGGCAACAGAGTGAGACTCCAACTCAAAAAACAAAACAAAACAAAAAAACACTCCAAAATTCGCCAGGTGTGGTGGCGTGCTCCTGTAGCTCCAGCTACTTGGCTAAGGTGGAAGGATCGCCTGAGCCCAGCAGGTTGAGGCTGTGGTGGCCATGAGCATGCCACTGAACTCCAGCCTAGGCAACAGAGTGAGACCCTGACTCAAAAAACAAAACAAAACAAATTTCTATTTCCAGGTCCTGCTCCTGAACTTCAGATTCTTCTATCCATGACAATTCTATTCAAGTGAAACTTAACAACTCCTTTCAAGCAGTCAATAGTCTTCTCAAACTTAACTCATCCAAACTTGAATATCTGAACTTCCCTCCAAAACCTCTCTCCTACAGCTTTCTCTCTTCATCCTAGTGATAATTTGATACTTCTAGCTGCTCAGACCAAAATCTTGACTTTTGACTCCTCTGTTTCTGTCATTTACTACATCCAATCTGTCAAGAAATCTTGTTTTCGTCAGGACATACACAGAACCCTATAACCACTGACCTTCATTGCTACAACCACACTCCAAGCACTCATACCTTACCTGCTCCACTGCAGTAGTCTAAGTAGCCTTCCTGTTTCTATCTCTCTTCCCTCCCTCATCTAGTCTCAAACAGCAGTCAGAAGTAATCCATTTAAGCCAGATCCTATCAACTCTCTGCTTTAAAACCCTCCTATATCAGCAGGGCTCGGTGGCTCAGCTTGTAATCTCACGCCTTTGGGAGGCTGAGGTGAGTGGATTGCCTGAGCCCGCGGGTTCGAGACCTGCCTGGGCAGGCGAGACCTCATCTCTACAATAAATCAAAAAATCAGCCGGGCGTGGTAGCGCACGCCTGTAGTTCTGGCTACTCAGAAGGCTGAGGCGGAAGGACCGCCGGAACCCAGCAGGCGAGGCTGCGGTGGCCGGGAGCAGCCACTGCACTTCAGTCTGGGTGACTGAGTGAGACTCCAACTCAAAAAAAAAAAAAAAAAAAAATTAAATATACAGTTACTGTATGATCCAGGAATCCCATTACTGGGATATATCTAAAGGACAGATAATCAGTATGTCAAAGAGATATCTGCACTCCCATGTTTGCACCATTCACAAGATATGGATTCAGCCTAAGTGTCCATTAACAGATGAACAGATAAAAAAAATGTGGTATATATAAACAATGGAATACTCTTCAGTCAAAAAAAAGAATAAAAATCTGTCATTTGCAGAATATGAATGAGCTTGGAGGACACTACGTTGAGTGAAATAAGTCAGGTACAGGAAGAACAATACCACATACTCTCAATCATTATGTGGAGGCTAAAAAAAGTTGATCTCAGAGAGAGTAGAATAGTGGTTACTACAGATGGGAAGGGTAGAGGGAAGGAGGTATAGCCAAAGGCTGGTTAAAAGTTCAGCTAGATAGGAGGAATAAATTTTAGTGTTCTATAGCAGTATACAGTGACTATAAATAACAACAATTTATTATCTATTTTCAAATAATTAGATAGTGGATTTTGAATGTTCCTAACACAGAGAAATGATAAATGTTTGAGGTTTTGAATATGCTCATTATCCTGATTTGATCATTACATGCTGTCCATGTATTCAAATATCACACTGTATCACATAAATAAGTACAATTTTATGTCAATTGAAAATAATTAAAAAAGCAAAATATCTCCAATAAACAAAAACAAAACACAATAAGAAAAGTGTCTAGAACATAGCTGAAAGGCAATAAATATTTCCAGAAGTAATGGAATGAATAAAATATGTTATCTCATTTTATTATAACAACTACAGGAAGTAGGGATTCCTTGGTTTACAACTCTAGTATTCTCACTGTTTTTCTCCTACAGTTGTTGGAGAAAGAGATATTGAGATCAGATCTGGCACTGAGCTATGTACTTTGTATCCTCTTATTTTGTTATCTGAACAAAGTATATTTCTGGTTTGTCCAGAATTGTGACATATTAACGTAATTTCCATCAAGATAATTTATAGGATTTAAAATGGAAAGTTTAGGGCCCAAAGCATTTAAAAATTTTTATAACTTTTAATCCCAGATACTACTTATTGTCTGGGACATCTCTTAATACACTATATATGACCATTTTGCAATGCAGTGATTTTTGATGAGAAGCACTTGAAATTTTGTTATGATATATGTGTTTTTTTTTTTTTTTTTACTAGAGGTGTTAATGCCAAACTATCTTCTGGGCCTGTAGGCCTAAAGAGATCCTTTTTTTTTTTTTTTTTTTGTCTGAATATGCCTTTTTGGCTAAGGTGGAAAGTGAATCCTAAAGTGAACTTAAGGGCAGTTGCTTCTTGAAGTGAATTGTATTAGCCTAGAGTCCTGCTTCAATTTAGTCAGGTTCAATGTACTATATTCTGTAAATTTACTTTAAGTTTTATTGTGGTTAGACCTATATTTGTCTCTATTTTGGCTTAAACCAACTCTTAAGATGTGTTTTTGTGTGGTTATTAAATGAAAAATTTGTCTCTTCTTATAGGATCAACAATTTTAAATGGTAGCTGAAGGATTTCTACCAGCTCACATATATTAAAATTAACATTAAACATATTCTTAGATACATAAAAACACATATATATCCATTTAGAGTTGACATATAATCTGCAATGGAATCAAATCAACTGAAATGATACATTTTAGCAATTTGTGAAATATTTCCCTTAGATTGTTATGATCAGTAGTTATTCTCTCTTTATATTTTTTCATACTTATATGCTTTATAGAGAGTAAAGACAGTTTCATTTTGACTTAATGAAGACATTAAATTGGATTTTTTTAGCTTTGCCTAATGATAACACTTTATAATTATATAATATTTTCTTTGAAAATATCCAGTGCTAATCAGTGGACCTAATCAGTGATTTAAGGTTACGTATTTTAGTACACCAAGAAACCATTTTGCAAATCATTGTTTCAGTGTGTATACAATGGTACCACAATCCTCAAGCATATGTGTTTTCAGTAAGTGAACAATTTGGTTCTTGTAAGATCTTTGAGATTGCTGTAAAGTATGTGTGACTCATCAGTTATAAAGAATATTATAAGTAATTTGAAGAAAAAAACCCCTTTTCTTATATTGTTTTTATCTTCTTCCCATCAAAGTTTTATAAAAACTCACAAGAAGTCAGCAGCTTTTAAATTTTACAACTCTTTTTGTGCTCCTAGTTCTCTAGTACAGTTGGATACCTTAACTAATAGTGAATGAGGTTTGAGAAGTCTGCAAGGTTCTTAAGAATCTGCTGCTTATCCCTATGTGCAGTAGACTGTGGCTACCACAAACGATTTGTATTTCCTTAAGCACTCCATGCAGTTTTGTAAAACTTCTGGGTTTTGACTTACACTGTTCTCTCCACTCTAAAGTCCCTTTTCCATTTTTGCTTTTATAAAACACTCTTAGGCCCAGCTCCAAAGTCATTTCCTTAACCCTCCTAGGCAGAAATGCTCAACCTCTTTTTTGTGCTCCATAAGCACTTGACTGATACTATTAGCTTAACACCTAATAATGTAAATGCCTTAAGAGTAGTAATTTACTTAGAGTCTTAATTTACTTTATATCCCCAGAACCTAGCACCTGGTGCACATGGTAGGTGTGCATGATAAATGTTGGATAGATGCCATTGGAAATCAGAGACCTCTTTGAATAATCACTATTTTGTGGTTTAGTTGTAAAAATGGATGTTTTAGATGTCCTTTACTGAAATAGGTACCAAGAAGTCAAATAAATTATGAGGTTATATGATATGTCATTTATAAAAAAAAAAAACGAATGAAGCCTCATTGTTCTTTCTGTCAGGAAAATGGTCATGGGGACTGAAGTCAGCCAGTGTGCAGCATGGACAAAAATCTGTATTACCACGGTGCCAACTTAGCTTCAGAGATCTGTATGTGGCTCTCCTCAACTCCTGAAATGAGGGAGCTAGCCGGGCTCGGTGGCTCAGCCTGTAATCCCGTGCTTTGGGAGGCTGAGGTGAGTGGATTGCCTGAGCCCGCGGGTTCGAGACCCGCCTGGGCAACTTGGTGAGACCTCATCTCTACAATAAAAACCAAAAAAACAGCTGGGCGTGGTAGCACATGCCTGTAATTCCGGCTACTCAGAAGGCTGAGGTGGAAGGATCACCGGAGCCCAGCAGGTCGAAGCTTCAGTGGCCGGGAGCGGCCACTGCACTCCAGTCTGGGAGACAGAGTGAGACTCCAACTCAAAAAAAAAAAGAAATGAGGGAGCTAGGGTCACCACCAATGGCACCACCATTCTCCTATATAGTCCCCTAATTTGTTTCTATTTTTTGTACATATGAAAGTACACACTAAGCCAAGGAAGAAAAGGTACAGGACATAGCTTTTGCCAAAACTGTCACCTTTCATTTTTAAAATTATTACTTATTTATTCTTTGTCACCCTTGCTTTCATATAGCACTTATACACACCTGGTAGTAGCAGTTGAGTATTCCATTCCAGGAAAAGGAAATTTTGAAGAGGAATAGAAGGGAGAGGAGAAAAGTGCTTTAGTCTTCCTCTAGTTCTATTTAATAATCTAGGAGCTCTTTTAACCAACTTTCACAACTCATTGAATTGACAGATGCTCTATATTTCTTCTTAAGCCTAACAATGGCCACAGCACACTTTAAGTTTGAAGCTGTTACACTCTTCACTTGTATACCTGTAAACTAACCACTCCAAGGATCAATTTTGTTCCCAAACTTGTTTTTGCCAGTTTGTGGCAATAGTTGTTATTGAATTCTGTAATTTCAATAAATATTACATAAACCAATGAAATATGAGTGTGAAAGAGGTATTTTTTCTATAAAAATTAAATAAAACCTTTTGTAAACCTCCATTAAAAATGCTGCTAAAAAGAAATGCTTCTAGGAGTGGGAAGCAGTTGTAAAGTAATGCAAAAATAAAATAAACATCTAGAAGAATTCTATACTTCTATGTTTTGCAAGTATCCTTAAGGTTTTTTCTACATTTAAAGGAACCAAAATTGGAAATCACAGACAATGCTTTTTGGGTATGGTTTACATAAGACTCAATAGAAATTCAAATAGCATACTTATTAAAAGAAAAGCTTTGGTTCTTCATCCAATTGTTGATAAATAAATGTTTATTTATTTAAATTCAATTTATAGTTATTTTGAAGATATAAAATAATTTCTGACTTTAACTGATTTTCAGTTAAATGGCCAATTACTGGTCTCAAAAGTATCAAATAAAAGAACTTGCATTACCATTATTGCTTCATTTTTTAACAGAAATATAGATATATCTGTTTCCTAACTAGCTCCCAAATTTCCCTGACTAGAGGAATTAATCTGAATAATTAGCTAGAGAGGTTAAATAATCTGCTTCTTCTAAATTTCCCTAACACAAGTTGGGAAAAAGTCAGAAGACCACATAGAAATTATAGCTCTATTCAGAACTTTTTTCAATAGGAAAAAATAATCACCCAATCACAGGGCTGGAAAAAGCTTGTGGGGCAGGTCTGTGAGACATACCAACAACACTATGCCATATATTAATAAATGCATATCCTTTTTAAATGTAGATTCTTTAAATTAAAAAATAATTCCTTTGGTTCTCATGGGAACCACCATTTTGTAGATTTTTTGATGACCTTCTGACTAATCCCTCCTTGCTAGTCCACTGATAGGAAAAGTTTAGAGTTAGGTGCTCAAAGTTCATGAATCTGAAATCTTCAGGGCTGTTCAGTCCTATGAATCTCACCTGTTCACCAGCTTGGGATTCCCCAATGATGAAACGATCTCCTGGGCCATCAGCGGCTGTGAGATGGAACAGAGTCAAGAACAAACATCAGCATGGATTTATAGCAAGGAACAAGAACCTAGTACTGCAATTCTAAAATTTGACTCAAATTATCTGATAAGGTTTCAGAGAAAGTGAAATACTTTTCTGACTTCCTAGACTTGACAATGGCTCTGTTACTACTGGTTTGATCTTTGGTGTACATAACTCACATATACAGAAGTGGTCCTAAATGTACCCTTTCTTGGTGTCACTGTAGATGGTTTTCCTGCAAACCCATAATTTTCACACTTGTGCTTTTCTAACACAGTCTTTTAGCCTATCTTCCCTTAAATAAATTCCCTTATTTATGTGTATGTGTGCTGTGTATGTGCATGCACATAGAGATGTGTAGGTCTCCATAATTCTCAATTTTTCTATAACATTTTAACTACTTCAAGTATTTTTTTAAATCTCTCAGTCTGATCTTCCTAACAGCTCAGTGAAGTAGGAAGAACATGTATTTCTTTTTTCATTTGACAGTTGAAGAAAATGCATCACAGAATGAAGAGATTCAGGAAGAAAACGTTAAGTACCTCAAACAAATTCTGGTTAATGGTAGAGCTAGGACTAAATCCCACTCTCTTAATTCCTTGCACAGTATTTTTAAAATAATAGATCAAAATGCTATTTATGAGTCAGAATACATACATTGGCTATTTAGTTTTAAATTGAAAAAAAAAAACTTTTCCAGAACTAGGATTAAAAAACCTCAAAAACCTTTGTATTCAGTCTTTTTTTCCCCCTACGTACAGTAGGATAATGGCTAGATGAAAAAAATATTCTTGGAGGTTCAAAAGGGTTTTCTTGATATATAACGTGGCTTTCAGACCAATACACTGGGGCAAGGCAATAGCTATCAAGTGAATTTTATTATCATGACCATTACCTCCATGTCATTTGCATACAGCAGGGTTTGTGGCATATACACAGAAAAGGTAACACCTTATATATAAATATTCTGATTATATTTGCAATCACACTAATAAGTAATAAAAACATTTCTCCTCTTAAAAAAGGAGGTATGAAATTAAATGCTTCTCTATGTAACTACAAAGCAGTATTTTTGGTAAAGACATATAAAATATTGTTTATAATGAGTAACTTTTTTGTACAGATGATTTTGGTTAACCTGATGTGGAGAGAAATAAAAATTAACATTGGGTCCTTTCTATCACCAAATGTATTTTGTGCTTTATAGATATTATCTTGGTTAATAAGCTCTTGGTTTTCTTGCATTTTTTGGAATTCTATTATTTTTCAGTGTTCACTTGTAAGAACTAGAAGTTTTCCTACAATGCTATTTTTGTTAGGCCACTTTCATGGGTTTAAAAAAACTGAAAAAAATAACAACTTTAAAACAGACATATAAGTCATGGCTTCAATAACAATTTCAACATTTTACTAATCTGTTCCCCCACTTATTTTTGCAGTCTTTCAAAGCATATGCTAATTTTCTTACTGTAAAAAATTAAAACATCAATTACTTTTCAGAGTTCCATACTAACTGTATATCAAATAAAAATAAACTTATTTTTATTTATTTCTGTACTAGAAAAATAATTTTCAGTTTGCTACCTCCTGCAGCAACCTAAAAATTTTCTCTTTACTTCCTGTGCAAGAGGGATATTAGCATGGCTTTAGAGTAAAGCAAAACTGAATCTGAGTTTTGATTCTGTTTATTTTTATCTTCAGGGCTTTCAGCAAAATTACTAAATCTTTCTAACCTTCAGTTTTCTTGTTGGTAAAAATGGGGATAATCATACTTTTAAAATAATATCGTTTGAAGGTATTCATTTCTTTTATTCATTCATTCAGCAAATTTCTACTGAGTGTCATACTAGGGCTGGGGACAGAGTAGGGAGTAAAACTGGACTTTGCTTCTATTGTAATGCAGTGTCAGATTGTCACAAGGTTTTATAAACTCTGGATCACAATGGAGATGGGGTATAAAACCAACTTTTAAAACATTTTTTTAAAATGAAAAAGGATAGAAAATTTATTTCATCACATATGGTGAAAAAAATCCACCTTTCTTTCCAAAGAAAAGAAGCATGGTATTATGAGCATATACAATTAAAGCACCTGAGCTACACTGGAGGGGGTTAGGGAAAGCTTGATAAAGCATTTATGATTTGAATATGAAGGATAAGTGAACTAAGTAGGTGTGTGTATGAGAGAGAGCAGGAGTGAGAGCAAGACTTCTTTTTTGAGATCCCTGGCTCTTCAATCTTCCTCCTTCCCCTTGTTTCCCCACACAAGCACATATACTCAAAATGCTCATAGTACAAATGCTGTAAATACATGTCACTAAATAATGAGTGGCTGAGATCACCTGGAGCGGTATAGGAGCAAGCCTGGTACAAAGTCTCAGAGCAGTCAACACGTAAAAGAGCTCTGAAGTGATTCTAAAAAGCAAGGTTATTCTTTCGTTATCAGGGAGGGTGTACCAACTGGTAGAAAATATGTGCTCACCTGAATCATGTTCTCCACCTTACCCTGACCCTTTCTATCTGGTAAATGCATCACTATGTTGCTGGCTAAGGAAGGCATAGTCAACCAAAAATATAGAAGGTCCTTGGTACCAACAGAGAAGTAATTTTTATTATGGCCCATATACCAGTGTTTTTCAACCTTTACTGTTCATACAAGCCATCTGAGGATCTTGTTAAAAATTTAGACTCTGATTCAGTAGGTTTAGGATAGGGCCAAAGGAAAGAAACATGGTTTTATGAGCATATACATTACATTTCACTACGTGACCTTACAGTGACTACGACATCACTAGGCAATAGGAATTTTTCTGCTCCATTAACATCACTAGGCAAGAGGAATTGTTACGCTCCATTATAATCTTATGGGACCATCATGATATATGTGAACCATTGTAGACTGAAACACTGTTGTGTGGTGCATGACAATACTTATTTAAAAATATCTATTAAAGAGATAGGTTAAAAAAAAAAGTTGTCAGTTTTCAAGACGAATTTTACAAGCTTGGGTGTGAAAGGGCTGAAGTAGAGGCATGATGGCACCTGAATCTAAAGCTTGGAAAGAAAGAAATGAAGTAAGCTACAGTGTGCCATGAGAAAAAGATGGATGGATTCCAAGGATTTTCAAAAAGACTTAGAATATTTTATCCCCTAATTCAGACATATCTGCTAATGAGTTTTCTTTTCTGTTATGTAACTGTAGAATTTAATTTAAAGAAAGCAAAACAAACAAACAAAACCAACATAAACTGAACCCTAAACACAAATGCATTATATAAGCAATTCATAATGCTTAATGCAAGACCCTGAAGCTGTTCCCTCCTTTTCCTTCTTTTTATAATGTCCAGAAAACACTTTAGGCTCTGTTTACCTATTTATTTGAAGATTTCTGGTTACATCATTGATATGAAATTGATACCACTAGGTAACTATCATTGTGGCAATGTATATGGAAAATGATTATCTCCAAATCATTTGTCAGAATTATCCTTCATTTTAATTTTCCAACCATATGTAATCTCTCTTTAAATCTCTTGTAACAGTGTTTAGCTTTTCATTTATCTTCAAAAACGAAGTGTCTCATCATTTCCATATTTAGGCTAAATAAACTGAGGTCCATAGAGATGGCATAACTTTCAGAGACCCTAGGAAGTATTTGAAAGAGATATAAGGCAGAAGGAATAATCTGTCTACTCTTCTGATGGAGCTATACTGTCTAAGAATGGGAGATAGAAATGGGGTAACAGTATTTATGTGTATATTAACATTACAATTATTGGAGGGATTGGGGTGGGAAATGTGACAAGAGCAGGTAACAAAACTGGAATAAGATAAGTAATGCTTGCTGCAATTATATCAAAGGATTAAATTATGCAAATTTTGTTTGGAATTTTAAATCTGCTGCCTTTTTTAAAGAAAAGCAGGGAACTGAGCATAGGATGAGAAGGCATTTTGTAATTCTTTACTATTATCTTGCAGGGGGAAATGCCTGTTAATTGTTAGTACTGAAAAAGGAGGTATTATTTACTTAAATACAAATATTTTAAACTTTTTAGAATTAGCTAAAATTAATTCTTCCAAGCTATCTATTTGCTTACATGAGCAATACTCCCATATTATAAGGCCCTCCTCTTCAACAAAATTACCCTATGGTGGAAGGCAATTATAAGCTGTCAAATGAATTGGAGAACCAGCTACAGCCAAAGAGGATTTAAATAGACACTATACAAACAAACAAACAAAAAAAGAAATCCTGAAACACGGCTGGGCTTGGTGGCTCAGCCTGTAATTCCAAAACTTGGGAGGGCGAGGTGAGTATATGGCTTGAACCAGGGTTCAAGACTGGCCCGGGCAACTTGGCAAAATCTTGTCTCTACAATAAATCAAAAAATTAGCCGGGTGTGGTGGCATGTGCCTGTGGTTCCAGTTACTTGGAAGGCTGAGGTGGAAGGATCACCTGAGCCCAGCAGGTCGAGACTGCAATGGCCATGAGCGTGCCACTGCACTCCAGCCTGGATGACAGAGTGAGACTCCAACTCAGAAAAAAAAAAAAAAAGAAAAAAAGAAAAAAAAGAAATTCTGAACTAGTCCTAAATAAAAATGACTGTGGACTGGTCTATATTGATTTTTAGTGCACTTTAGCCCACTAGATGTGGGTTAAACCCATAAAATGTTAATAGTGGCCAGTCAGTGAGATAATGGACAATTGAAAAATGCTCTTTTTCAAGCATTTGGCAGTAATGGGAAACTGTCAGGGGAGGGGGGGAATTTGCAGTTAAGGGAAACTGCTAGGGGAGGGAGGGGCATACCTCATCAACAAGGTTACTTGCATAATCAATATTTGTATACCTAACCCTGAATTGTACCCCACATCTTTATAATAAAAAAATTTAAAAATGCTCTTTTTCATTTTCTGTATGTTACCTTCCATTTTTAATCAGAATGTAAAAAAAGAAAAAAACTTTTAAAACATTATGCACACAAATTTTTATTGCAGCATTGTTCACAATAGCAAAAATATGGAACCACCTGTGCTGCCCATCGAAAGTGGACTGGATACAAAAAATGTGGTACACATAGATGATGGAATATTATGCAGCCTTTATAGAAGGACAAAATTATAGACTTTGCAGCAACTTTGATGGATTTAGAGTCTATCATACTTAGTGATCTATCACAGAAACAAAGAACTGAGTACCACATGTCCTCACGCATAAGCAGATCCGGAATATTTACCATAATACTGTAAGAAAGGAATTGGGAGCAGTGGGCTATTGCTGGGGTAGGGTGGGGATGGTACACAACATCAATAAGGGTACCCGATCTCAAACCAGGTGAAGTGGGGACCAAATGCAGGCTCAAACTTTACCTGTACACAATGATCACATGTATGCCTAATTCTGAATTGTACCCCTCATCCTTAAAATAAAATAAAATAAAAACATTACCAAAATGGCAAAACTCTCTCTTAATATATCCTTTTGGAATTATGTTATCCATGGTACTCAAAATAATTCCCCCTTATTCAAAATACTTCCTTTTTCTAAATGATCCCAAAACAAGCTCTGAAGGGATAAGCCTTTCAAATTGAACTTTTTCAAGAAAGTTGAACTTGGAGTTCTGAGATATTTTTGCTTTTATTAACAACTAAGAAAAAACTGGGACAATGGACACCGGCATCTATACAGGAGGGAATGACTGCATCAAGAGGATGGTTAGATTAATCAGTGTGAAGGGAGAAAGAAAATTCAAAAACATAAAGAATAACAATATTGTATTGATTCTAATTGTTAACATACCACTTCATTTTTTCTTTTCTTTTTTTTTAAGTTGGGGTCTTACTCAGTCACCCAGGCTGAGTGCAGTTGCATGATTATGGCTCACCACAGCCTTTACCTCCTGAACTTAAGTGATCCTTTGGCCTCAGTCTTCCAAGTAGCTGAGACTATGGATGTGTGCCACCATGCCTGGCTAAGTTTTTTATTTTATTTTACTTTATTTGTAGAGATGATGCCTTGCGATGCTGCCCAGGCTGGTCTTGAACTCATGGGCTCTAGTGATCTTCCCCGCTTTGGTCTCCCAAAATGCTGGGATTACAGGCATAAACCACTGTGCCCAGCCTCAATTTTTTCCTTTTATCTACTTTTATCTTTTAAGTTCACTCCCTCCTAAATACAGTCTTAGGTTTATTAGGTTACAAGCCTTCCTATTATTTATATCATCACTTGATTCCTTCCTTTTTTACATTTTCTTCTTATTGTTTACTTTAAGTTGTTTCTACTTATGTCCTTATTTTATTACCACCTTGATTTTTCAACCCACATACCTAAAGCAAGTGATCTTCCAACTGGTTTGGAGTTGTATCTCACACGTTTCTGAAGGATACTGGCTAATGTTTAGTGCTCCGGAGCTAGTTAGCAATCTCTTTACACCTAGATGGTGAGCACTGCTCATGAGGGCCACTGGTTATTACTGGAAGGACCAAGGTAAAGTCAAAGGAGAAGAAAAAAAGGAGAATATAGGGAGTGGGGAGAAAGGAACCAGAGTAACAGAAGACAGGTGTAGAGAGAAGGAGGTACTCGAAGTAGAGAGTGGTACAAAGCCACAACAAGTGTTTCAAGAATATTCTTTACCAAAACACGACTTGGGGGTGGTATTATAACACAGAAGAGACTATCAATTGCATTTACTTTCAAAAAAATGAAAATTCCCTTAATTATTGAATATGATAAAATAACTTTTAGGATTTATAGAGTTTATCTTCCTGAATTACAGAGAAAGGTGAGGCGATGTAAAGTGAAAAATTCCGCATGGTAATAAGACCATGTTTCTTTGTCTACTGAAGACTTTTGCTGCTTTAATTTATGATGTTCATATATATATATATGTATGTATATAGACATGACAGCCGTTCATACTTTGAGGTTTAACTATATCCACAATGGTTATCTGTTATGTGTTATGTCTCTGCTATATGTTACACATCTTAGAAAACTAGCAACACTTTGCAAGAAAGAAATAATGTGAATCTACTGCATGGTAGATAATCTCTAAGACTTTTTATAATGTGAAATGTCATTTCAGATTTTTTTTTGGTGAAATAACTAAAAAATAACATCAGTCCAAAACAAAAGGATAAACAAGATACTGAATGATAATTTTACAGAAAATTTTTTGATAGACTGTACTATAGCAGAAAGACTATTTTATGGCTCACGTAGTGAACCTGCTCTTTGTGCAACAAGAAAAGCTAACACCAACAGTTTCTTTTTATTGAGCTGTTGCTATTTCATGTAAAAATCACAGAACAATATTCTGTCTGGGAATAATTATGCCTCAAATAATTTATTTTCTTATTCTCTTCTACTTTATAATAATAAGAATGTTAAAAAAATAGACTTTGTTGTCTCTGGTATTTCATCTGCTGTAGCTGGTTGCTCTACTCTAGAGCCAAGAATTCTTTGTCATTTTATAGAAATCCTGTATGGCTACAAATTATAAAATCAAAACATAATTTACTTTTTAGATGTGTAATAAGAAACCAGAAGAATAAAATAATTTTCTTTCTTGACAATATTTATTTTAGTAAATACTGTAGAAGGAATCAATTTAGCAGAAAAAAACATAGGAGCCATTGGGGATTTGTTATTTATGTTTAGACTTTGCCAACTTCAGAATACTCTAATCTAGTGAGATCAAGTTGAAAGAGGTGGATCCAAGACAGTCTTCTTGAGAAAGGATATACTTGTGGAAATAAAAAACATAAACTCAATTTCTCCACCATTTTATTTACACAGAATATGAGTTCCAATTCAGATAAATGTTACTCCTTTTTCAGAGATGGTCTGAGAAAATGTGTGTATAATAACAGCAGTTAATATTATTAAAGATTAAAAAAAACCAATTATCAAATGCTTTTTAAAACTGTGTGCCAGGTTTTTTACTAAGTCTTTCTATGGTTTTATTTAATCCTCATAACAATCTGTTGGGAAGAGTATTGTTGTTATTATTGCAGTTTTACAGATAAGAAAACTAAGGCTCTAGCCGGGCTTGGTGGCTCAGCCTGTAATCCTGCGCCTTTGGGAGGCTGAGGTGAGTGAATTGCCTGAGCCCGGGGGTTCGAGACCCGCCTGGGCAGCGAGACCTCATCTCTACAATAAATCAAAAAATCAGCCGGGCTTGGTAGCGCATGCCTGTAATTCCGGCTACTCGGAAGGCTGAGGCGGAAGGATCGCTGGAGCCCAGCAGTCCGAGGCTGCGGTGGCTGGGAGCGGCCACTGCACTCCAGTCTGGGTGACAGAGTGAGACTCCAACTCAAAAAAAAAAAAAAAAAAGAAAACTAAGGCTCAAAAAATGTAAGTGACCTGCTCAAAGTTACACAGATGAAATTGGTAACAGAGCCCAAATCAGTCAAACTTTGCTCAAAGCCCATTGCCTCAGCCATTTGCAACATAAGAAGATACTACTAAGAGATAGTGATGGACCATGGAGATTAGTTAATATATTTAATTATAAGAAAAAGGAAATACAGGCTGAGCATCCCTTATCTGAAATGCTTGAGACCAGAAGTGTCTTAGATTTTAAATTTTTTGGATTTTGGAATATTTGCATACACATAATGAGAGATCTTGGGGATGTATGTTTCAAATATACCTTATACGCATAGCTTGAAGGTAATTTTATACAATATTTTAAATAATCTTGGACATGAAACAAAGTTTTGACTATGGTTTTCTTTTCTTTTTCTCTCTCTTTTTTTCTTTTTGAGTCAGGGTCTCACTCTGTGCCTAGACTGGAGTGCAGTGGTGTGATCACAGCTCACCACAGCCTTGACCTCCTGGGATCAGGCAATCCTGCCTCAGCCTCCCAAGTAGGGAAGACTACAGGCATGTACCACCACACCCAGCTCATTTTTTTTTAATAGAGACAAGGTCTCTCAGTGTTACCCAGGCTGGTCTCAAACTCCTGGGCTCAAGCAATCCTCCCCTGCCTTGGACTCCCAAAGTGCTGTGACTACAGGCATTAGCCACTGTACCCAGGCTTGACTGTTTTAACTGAGATCCTTTCACATGAGGTCAGGTGTGAAATTCTCTACTTGTGGTGTTATGTTGGCACTCAAAATGTTTCAGATTTTGGAGCACTTCAACTCTAAGATTTTTGAATTAGGGATGTCCAGTCTTTATTTTAATGGCTAGATGTAATTTAAAAACAAAAATAAAACCAAGTAAGACTCCATAAACGGCCACTAAAAAGGAACTGGTATTCTTAACAGCTCTGATAAACTGGAAAAATTTTTAATACATTTTTCAATATCAGCCTTGAGTCCATAACCAGTAACAGAATAATAATATATTTTATTTTGAAAATTACTAAGAGAACATATTTTAAATCTTCTCACCAAAAAAAATGACAAGAATTTGAGGTAATGCATATGTTAATTAGTTCAACCTAACTATTCCACAACAAATACGTATTTTAAAAAAACATCAGCTGGCTCCGTGGCTCAGCCTGTAATCCCATGCCTTTGGGAGGCTGAGGTGAGTGGATTGCCTGAGCCCGCGGGTTCGAGACCTGCCCAGGCAGCAAGACCTCATCTCTACAATAAATCAAAAAATCAGCCAGGCGTGGTAGCGCATGCCTGTAATTCTGGCTACTCGGCAGGCTGAGGCGGAAGGATCACCGGAGCCCAGCAGGTCGAGGCTGCGGTGGCTGGGAGCGGCCACTGCACTCCAGTCTGGGCAACAGAGTGACTTCAACTCAAAAAAACCCCCCAAAAAACACATCATGTTGTACACGGAAAAATAAAAACAAAACCAAAGAAATGACAAGTGTTTCTAAGCAATTTGGCTGAATTTTCATTCTAGGTTCTCAGATTGGGCTTTAGGCAGGCAAATGCTATTTAGGTTTTGCTTCTAAGCTTTATGAAATCTCAGGCATCTTCAAGGGCATGAGCTGTCAGTACTATCTGGGACTTCAGAGCTTTGAAATACAGCATCTTACAGAGAATTACGGATTTCTCTTATGCTTGCTTTTCATAAAGTACTTTACTGATACTTGAGTTTAAAGCAGGAGAACATCCGTTTGTTGGGAATCTGTTCTCTTTTATTGGACCATATACATGTTTTCAACTTGAAAACATATGGAAGACTTCTAGACCAAGAACATCTGCTGTCTGGCAATGTGTACAGGTCAAAAGAATAACTTATAGTACAGAGTTTGTATTTGATCCATGTTTATTTGCAAGTAAGAATTTTCATGTGATTATAGTACTTTAACTGAAAAGTGTTAATGAAGATTGTGCCAGAAAAGATATTGGTTAACATGGTTATTTGTGAAATGAAGTTATTCTGACCACCATGGGAAAACAGATGTAAAAAATCACTGGATGCCTGGGCTAAGCCAAAAATCTGGAAAAAATACAGTGTCAGTCTAATGATACTTAAGAAAACCAAAATATTTACCTCGGACAGCATAGCCATCTTTTACTGATGCTGGAAAGGGGGGTAGGTTGTCTTTTGCATATACATCTTGAGCAAGAACTCGCCCCATTCCATCTGAAGGAAGATAAAAGAAGGACAATGTAAATACTGAGCACAATGGGGGTAAGCAGGCAGTCATAAACAAGATGGGCATGACTGCTTGTCTGACACAGCTTGTACATGGCCTCAGCCAGACCTCCTGATTTCTGTCCCAAGAAATAGGGGACAAAAAGAAGAGATGCATCCTTGTGCCTGAAATAAAAGATCACATTCAGTCATTTCATAGTAATGCTTGCAGGAATTATCTGAATATGAGTTGCTATACAGTCATTAAAGATGTGTTCAGCTGATGTGTCACTAATCCTTTAACAACCCAAATATGATTTTTTCAACAAAAGCCAAATCTTAAAAATTTTCATATCCACTAACTTCAGTTTCACTTCTAGAAATCTTTCCTAGGAAATGGATAAATCTTTATGCACATGTTTATTTCAGAGTTGCTTATGAAACTGGCCCAATTTTCCCATAGGACTGATATTTATGGTTTTTTGAATAAACATAGAAACTGACCTCCCAGTCTTAAAATTTGAAATGTGTATTTGCCGTATTGGAGTTCATTCCTCAGCAGACCTATCATCAGGCAATAGGCTAAAACTCACCAAAATACTGCATCCAAACAATGAGAGGCCACACTGTTGACTCAATATAATTGCTTTCTTACCCCTCCCTAATTGCTGTTTTACATTCCTACCTCCAGTATATTTCAATTGGCCCAATTACAATTGGTGGGAGATTGATTTGAGACTTATCTCCCATTCTCCTTGGCTGTTGTTTGCTGTCTCAGTGAATGGCTTTCTGTGCAGCAAACAAAGGGACCCTTAAAAACCTCTGGTGTTTTGGTAACATATTAGTGAAAAATAGAAACTCAAAGATCAATAATATAGGTGTTTAAATAAGCAATGCTATATCCTTATGATAAAAGTTATGCAGGATAAGTATTATTAAGGAAGAATAGTCATCAACATAGGAAAATTCTTACATAAAAAAATGCAAAGTCACACATACAGTATATAATAACTCTCTCTCTCTCTCTCTTATATATATATATATGTACATATATTTATTCATTTTTGAGTTGCAGTCTCACTCCATTGCCCAGGCTGGAGTGCAGTGGCACACTCATGACCATCCCAGTGTCGACCTGCTGGGCTCAGATGATCCTTTTGCATCAGCCTTCTAAGTAGCTGAAACTACAGGTATGAGCTACTACGTCCGGCTAACTTTTTTTGATTTCTTGTAGAGATAAGGTCTCACCAAGTTGCCCAGGTTGTTCTCGAAGCTGTGGGCTCAAGCAATCCCCTCACCTCAGCCTCCCAAAGTGATAGGATTACAGGTTTGAATCACCACGCTTGGCCTAATCTTAACTATATTAAGATGCATGTGTACATATCAATAGAAAAAGACAGAAAGGCCATACATGAACATATAAAGCATTCATTACTTTAAAATGTTAGATTTATAATTTTTATTCCCTTTGCTAAAGTTTTCAGAAAATTTCCAAGTTTTCTACAATGAGCACATCATTTTCATAGTCATAAAGTTGCATTTTTCTTACAAAGGTAAAATCAAAGAGAAAAAGGAGTTTCCCAATCATTCCATTTTAATTTTAGCCTTTAATTTTGGTTTCATTAACCTAAGTAATTTAGTGACTATAAGAAGAGCATCAGTAAACTTTTGTGTGAAGTAAGTATTCAAACTACTCTGGATGACAGTCACTTTTGGCTCAGGAATTTGAACTTGTGCCCGCAAGAATAAAAGTTTCAAGAGTCATGATCAATTCCTTAAACGTCCTAGTGAGAACTTTTGTTTTTGTTATTAATTTTAAAGAAAGAAAAGAAAAATAGGAGATAAAAGAGGAAGAGGAAGGAAAAAAATCAAGGTATTTGTATTATAGGACTTGATTTACATGAGGTATTTGTATAGTTTATTTTTTCTTCTTTCTTTCTTTTTTTTTTTTTGAGTTGGAGTCTCACTCTGTCACCCAGGCTGAAGTACAGTGGCATACTTGTGGGCACCACAGCTTCGACCCGCTGGGCTCAGGTGAGCCTTCCACCTCAGCCTTCCAAGTAGCTGGAACTACAGGCATGTACTACCATGCCCAGCTAAGTTTTTTTTATTTATTGTAGAGATGAGGTTTCACCAAGTTACCCAGGCTGGTCTTGAACCTGTGGGCTCAGGCAATCCTCTCACCTCAGCCTCCCAAAGTGCTGGGATTGTAGGCGTGAGACATTGCACCTGGCTGGTATTTGTATACATTAGTTGACTTCATTGTTTCCAGAGCTGAATAAATGAGTCTATGGTTTTTAACTTTGACCTTAGCCTCCTAGGACCTGCAGTTGCTAGATCCTGGGACCTAGAATTACATACAGAGAGATTTCTAATTTTAAACTCTGACCCATAGCTACAGTGATATTGACTCTTCCCTTTAGACATCTGAATTGGAAGAGAGAACTTCTTAGCAGATTCTAGAGGAATAGCAAATTCAGATACTCCTGGGAGTTTAAAGCTGTTCCAGAGCTTTCCTGGAGCTTTGGACCATACTCTGTAGGTAAGGGAAGTGGTGGGCCCAGCAGGTCTGGTTTGTATTCACTTATACAACATTAGCTTCCAAGTGAACCTGAAACTATAAAGTAGTCCCTGGAGTGAGCCCAATGGCATTTGTCCACAGTCACAATAAACCTGGTATGGCCCCTTATCTGGAACTAATCTAGCCCCAGGTGATTAATTAAAATGTAAGCTCTACACCAGAGGTGTCCATCTTTTGGCTTCCCTGGACCACATCAGGTAAACAGGAATTGTCTTGGGCTACACATAAACTATATCATATATATATATATATATACATATATATATATAAACTTCTTTTACTTTTTATATTTTTATTAAAAAGTTTAGAAAAAATGAGAACAATATAAAACTAGTGGGAATTTGACCTTGTTTTTGTAAAATTAACCAAACAATGTCTGGTTCAATGGAAGTAGTTGCAATTCTTAGTGAGTTCTCAAGGTACTCTTCAGAAATGTTTGTTTGAATTTTGCTCTTCATGTGCCTTATAACTAAAAAAAGCTGCTCATAAATGTATGTACTGTCAAAAAGTGAAGTTATGAATAAGGCATGATTGTGAACTTCAAATCTGGATCAATGCAAGGGGCCACAAAGAAAATAAATGCTAAAAAAAAAAATAATGTTAAAAGATTTTGTGTGGCTGCATTACTAGCTGACCTGGGCCGTGAGTTGGACATGTCTGCTCTATACCATCTCTGATCCTAAAAGAATGACTTTGCTGGGATTTTCAATAGTGCACTAATAGTGGTTAATAACCAAAGACAGCACAAAGGCTGAGTTTTTCTGGCAACTGGCCCCATTAATCTAGTAAATGCTTATTAATGTTTTATAAATTCCTAAATAATATAACATATAATCTCATTTAATCCCACAAACATCTAATAAAGTACTATTATGCTCATTTTACAGATGAAGAAACTAAGGTTTAAACAAGACAATTTACTTACCTAAAGTCATATATCTGATAGGTGGTTAAGGTAGGACTGAAAAATCTAGATCTAGAACTTTTTTTTTTTTTTGAGTTTGAGTCTCACTCTGTCACCTAGGCTGGAGTGCAATAGCACTAGATTTAGAACCTTTAACATGCCAACATAACATGATTTAATTTAATACTGGAAACTATCTACTGCTCTTCCTTTATTTCCCTCACATTTAAAAAAGTTACAAGTAAAAAAAAAATGTAATTACCATGTGAGGGTACCCACATAATGATCATTTGTATACCTAACCCTGAATTGTACCCCACATTTTTAAAATTTAAAAAAATTACCAAATGAACCAGCAACTGCATTTCTGACTATACATCCAAAAGTTTAAAGGAAGGACTTGGTCACAGCAGCATTATCCACAATAGTCAAGGGTTAAAGCAATCCAAGTGGTCATCAACAGATGTACAGATAAGCAGAATGTAATATATACATACAGAAATATTATTCAGCCTTAAAAAAGGAAGGGAATTCTGGCATATGCTACAACATGGATGAAGCTTGAGGACATTCTGCTAAGTGAAATAAGCTAAGCACAAAAGGACAAATACTATATGATTCTACTTATAAAGTACCAAAGCAGTTACATAAGAGAGACAGAAGTTGAATGGTGATGGCCAGGGGCTGTGGGGAGGAGGAAATGGGGAGTTTGTGTTTAGTGGGTACAGAATTTCAGTTTGGGAAGACCAAAAAGTTCTGGAGATGGATGGTGGTGATGGTGATGGAGATGGATGGTGGTGATAGTTATAGAACAATAGGAATGTACTTAATGCCATCGAACTCTACCTTTAAGAACAGTTAAAATAGTAAATGTGGTCTATGTTATCATCAGTAACACTAAAAAAAAAAAAAAGCTACAAAGAACTACTGGCCATTAAGTATTGACAACATCGTCACTTTTCTATCCTTAGCTATAGCCAGTAGCCCAAAATAAACATGCTCAGCATGGCTCTCTTTATCCTTGCAGTCTAAGGCAAACTTTGCTAAGTTTGAAAAACTATGGAGACAGACAGCTGTAGCTCTCATTGAGGATTAAAATGTAAATGAATACATTAATGTAATGCTCTGAGAATAGGAGTAATGATTATCCCTGCTTTTGCAAAATTTGGAGACACAGAAGTGGAAGAAAGTTAACTAAGATCTTACTAACAGTTTAGACAAAAGAACATCAGCTCACTTGCTTTCTATCTTTAATGCCTGAGCTACCCATATATCTTATTGTACAACTCCATTTTGGGAGGTTCCTATGGTATAGAATCTATTCAATCATGATTTAATTACATTTGATACTGGAAACTAAATACTTTGTTCTGGAAGTTTGCAATAATATTTATGCCCATTCTAACATATACATAAAGCATTAAAAGGCAGTCCTCAAATTTCTGAGGTGGCCCAAATAATAAATCTGGATTCAGAAAAATGTGTATATGATAAAGAATAATATTATTATTTAAATGCTACAATCCACCCAAACATCATTAGACTACAAAATAATAAACAAATCATTTAATAAGAATTCTGATAAGAAGGGAATTGGCAGTAGCTGGAAACTACTGGAGTAGGGGTAGGGGGGCATATAACGTCAATAACTGATCTCAGACCAGGTGAAGTGGGGACCAAAGAGGGACCCAAACTTTATCTGTATGATTACCACTTGTATACCTAATCATGAAGTGTATCCCACATCTTTAAAATAAAAATTAAAAAAAAATTCTGTAAGGTTGGCTTAAGACACATCTAGCACAATGAGGGAAATACTTATACTGAGAATGAGCTCTACTTCTGACAAATGTCCAATTTTTGATACAAAGTATGACTTGCCACAACTTAAACATTCTGAGTTTTTTCTAGTCTCCATGTCTTTGCAGATAATGTTGCCTTGGACAGGAATGTTTGCTTTCTTTCCCCTTTTCTCCTTATGGTGAATCTCATACATTCTTCAAGATTCAGCTCACATGTCGTCTCCTCAGTCTTCTGTCTCTTTCCAAGGCAAATTAGTTCATTGACTAATTTAATAGATATCTTGCAAACATCTAAACTCATTACTCCTCAGCTGGACTCCTCTAGCCAAGTCATTCTTTTTGGTGTAATGCTTGCTCATCTCCATGTGAATGGCTATGACTTCCTTAAACCCAGACTATTATTTTACTTTTGTTGCCAGTCTATGTCTGTTATCTATTTTAAGACTTCATTCAAGATAGTAAGTTCTTGATTACTGCCAGTCTGAATACTACTCATGTATGTTTTTGTCAACTATATATTTAGTTTATAGTATCTTAGCAACTATTTGTAAAACTGATGTATAAGAGGTCTCAAGTGTGGTTTCTCAAGCTTCTGCAGAAAGAGAATTGCATTTTAAAATTTTTTTCATGTCTATTCAAAGCAATAAAAATAGATCATACTCAAAACAAATTTTGCTATCCTGGACTTCCAGAAGAGTCTTTACTTTTATTTAAATTCAGCTCTAAAAGGCAAGGACTCTCAAAAGAAATGAAAACTTGTTTGTAAATATTTATAGCAGCATCTTTCATAATAGCTAAATGACAGAAACAACCCAAATATCCATCAACTGACAAATGGAAAAACTATATTATAACCATACAATGAAACATTACATAGCCATAAAAAGGAATGAGGTATTTCCAAAACTGTAAAATATTGCTGAAATAAATTAAAGAGGGCTGGGCACGGTGGCTCAAGCCTGTAATCCCAGCACTTTGGGAGGCCAAGATAAGAGAATTGACTGAGTCCAGGGGTTTGAGACCAGCCTGGGCAACTTTGTGAGACCTCGTCTCTACAATAAATCAACAAATTAGCCGGGCATGGTGGTGTGTTTCTGTAATTCCAGCTACTTGGAAGACTGAGGTGGAAGGACCGCCTGAGTCCAACAGGTTGAAACTGTGGTGGCCGTGAGTGTGCCACTGCACTCCTGCCTGGGCAACAGAGTAAGAGTAAGACTCCGACTCAAAAAAAAAAAAAGAAATTAAAGAGACAAATAAATGGAAAGACATCCAATTATTAAAAAAAAAAAAAAAAAGGAAAGGAATTAAAGAGACAAATAAATGGAAAGACATCCAATATTCATGGATTGGAAGACTTAATATTGTTAATGTCCATACTATTTTGTGATCCAACAAAATTTAAAATTTCAGCAAAATTACAGAATACAAAATCAATAATCAAACATGTTACATTTCTATACACAAACAATAAACAATTGATAATATGAAAGAAAATTAAGAAAATAACCCCATTTACAATAGCATCAAAAATTAAAAAGTGGGTCATTGCCTTTCTAGACTCTGGTGTGGCCATGTGCTCTTTGAACTATGGCTGTTGCCATGCTTCCTGGTCTTGGCCCCCTCCCCCACCTTGGGGGAGTGAATCTTCTCCTTCTCTCTCTAATTTACTTTTAAATAAACTATATTCTATGATGTAAAAAAACAAAAACAAAAAACAAAACAAACAAACAAACTGAAACACTTGGGAATAAACTTAACTAAGGTGTTAAAAGCCTTCTACAGTGAAAACTACAAATCAGTGCTAAATAAAGTTAAAGACACAAATCAATGGAAAGAAACTCTGTGTCATGGATTGGAAAGTTTAATATTGTTAAAATATCTATACTACTCAAAGTGATCTACAAATTCAGTGCAATTCTTACCAAAATCCCAATGACTTTTTTTTTTTTATAGAAATAGAAGAAAACTCATCCTAAAAGTCATATAAGATTTCAAGGGACTTCAAATAGCCAAAACATTTTGAAAAAGAACAAAGTTGGAGGACTCACATTTCCTGATTTCAAAACATATGACAAAGCTACAGTCATCAAGACAGTAAGATATTGGCATAAACAGATTTACAGACTCATTGAACACAAAAGAGAACCCAGAAATATACCCTTGCATATATGGTCAAATGTAAAAAGACCACCTGACTGAAAAAGGACAATCTCTTCAACAAATGTTGTTGGGAAAACTGAATACCACATTCAAAAGAAAGAAGTTGGACTCTTATATTACACATATATGCAAAAATTAACTCAAAATGGATCAAAGACCTAAATGTAAGACCTAAAACTTTAAAACTCCTAGAAGAAAACAGGAAAAAGAATTTATGACATTCAACTTGGCAATTATTTCTTGGATATGACACTAAAAACACAGGCAACTAAAAACACAGGCAACTAAAGCAAAAAATAGATAAATGGGACTACATCAGACTTAAGTATTTTGTGCATCAAAGAATGGGGTCAGCAGAGTGAAAAGTCAACCTATGAAATGGGAGGGAAAAATTGTGTATCATATATCTGATAAGTGGTTAATGCCCAGAATATTTAAAAGCTCTTAAGACTCAACAACAACAAAAAATCAAATAACATGATTTAAAAATGTACAAAGGACTTGAATAAACATTTTCCCAAAGATGATAAACAAATAGCCAAAAACAATATGAACAGATGCTCAAACATCATCCTCAGAAAAATATAAAAGCAAATCATAACAAGATATACTTTCACACCCATTAGAATGGCTACTATAAAAAAAAAGGCAAAGAGATAGTGAAAATAGGGGAAATTTAAACCCTTTTGTACCATTGGTGGGGTTGTAAAATGGTATAGTCACTATGGAAAATGGTATAACTTCCTAAAAAAAATAAAAATAGAACTACTATAAGCCAGGCACTGCAATCCCAACACTTTGGGAGGCTGAGGCAGGCAGATTGCTTGAATCCAGGAGTTTGAGACCAGAGTGGACAACATAGTGAAACCTAGTCTCTAAAAAACCAAACCAAACCAAACCAAAATCCTAACACAATATATAGCAATTCCACTTCTGGGCATATATTCAAAAGATTTAAATAGACACATAATAAAAGTTGTCAATGGATTTAGAAAGTAGAATGATGTTTAACAGGTGCTTTGGGGAAGGGTTTAATGGGTACAGAATTTTGGATTTGCAAGGTGAAAAAGTTCTCAAAATCTATTTAGCAACGATGTGAATATACTTAACATTAAACTTAAAAATAATTAACATGGTAAATTTTGTGTTTTACTTTTTACCACAATAATAAAAAAGAAATGAAGTACTGATACATGCTACGATATGAATGAAAATTGAAAACATTATGCTAGGTGGAAGAAGCAAGTTACAAAAATCCTATATGATATATAAATATATATCATATATATATATATAGATACACAAACACACACACACACACAGGACTTATATAGGATATATATATATATATATAAAATATGATCTTAATTATATGAAAATTCCAGAATAGGCAAATCTACAGAGATAAAGTAGGCTAGCAGTTATTTAGGGCTAGACTGGAGTGGGGAGAATGAAGGAATATGAAGATGATAACTAAAAAGGATAGGAATTATTTTTAAAGTGATAAAAATCTTCTAAAGTTGTGGTGATGGCTGCACATATCTTGAATATACTGGAAACTCTAAACTGTATACTTTAAATGAACGACATCTATAAATTCATATATATGAATATTTCTGAATTCTGTAGAATGTCAGAAATCTTAAAGGCAAGGCTACCAATTAAGTGATCACAAAAAGCTGATGAGTAGGAAGGAGTGGAAAAGACTGGCAGATGCACTGTTTTGTGTGATATGCTCACTTGTGCCACAAAAAAACAATGGCAGAGTGGTGGATCTAAAGGGGTAGTCGTTTTATGTTGTCAGCAAGGTACTCATAAAATTCAGCTTCCCACGTGATAACAGTGATTAATGCATTCTCTACTTCCTGGAATACTCGCGTTTTTAAACTGAGATGACTGGATATATATAGCTTAAGAAAAGTTTTTAAAGATGCAAATGGCTTATCTCTTCTCTAGGTGAGGCAGGGAGCCCTCCCCTCAAGTCTTGTAAGATAAAAGCCTTACCAGAATAATGAAAGAGTTCTAGCACCATGAGATAAGAACTTTCTTAGATGATACATATTCAAAAGAAATGTTGCCCCAATCTGTAATGTGCAAGTGTAACTCTGCTGTAAGCTTGAGCTATGAAATACCCAATTAACTAGTAAGTTACTAAAAAGCAAGCCTTATCGGGGGTCAAGGAAGCTAAAAATGTATAAAAAGCAATGCCCCCCTGCACTAGGTGCTTAGCCTTTCGATGCAAATCCGATGAGGTGGTGCTGGCACGAATAAATGCTGTTTCCTGCCAAAGTAGCCTCAGTATTTCATCTCTTTCTGTAGAGATTCCTGCTACATAGGTATTGTAAGAAACCATCAAGAGAGCAGGGAGACAGCACACAGACTGGGAAAAAATATTTGCCAACTACATATCTGACAAAGGCCTAACAGCTAGGATCTCTAAGGAACTCAAACGTGCTGAAAAGAAAAAAAACAGCTCTATTACAAAGTAAGCAAAAGATATGAATAGACACTTCTCAAAAGAAGACATACGAGCAGCCAACATATACATTAAAAAGTGCTCTGCTTCACTAGTCATCAAAGAAATGCAAATTAACACCACACTGAGATACCACTTAATTCTAGTCAGGATGGCCATCATCAATAACTCAAAAAACAAAAGATGCTAAAGAGGATGTGGGGAAAAGGGTATACTTCTACATTGTTGGTGGGAGTGTAAACTAGTACAACCTCTGTGGAAAACAGTGTGGCAATTCCTAACAGACCTAAAAATTGATCTTCCATTAAACCCAGTAATCTCCCTACTGGGAATATACCCGGAGGAACCCAAATCACTCTATGAAAAAGATACCTGCCATGTATGTTTATTGCAGCACTACTCACAATAGCAAAAACATGGAACCATCCATGCTGCCCACTGAAAGAGGACTGGATAAAAAAAAATGTGGTATATATACATGATGGAATATTACACAGTCATAAAGGACAAAATTGTGAACTTCACAGTGACTTGGATGGATTTAGAGTGTATAATACTGAGTGATCTATCACAGAAACAAAGACCTGAGTACCACATGTTCTCACTCATAAGTGGACCTTGAACAATTATTGTAATACTATAAGAAAAGGATTGGCAGTAGTGGGAAACTGCCAGGGGGGGGGGGGGCACACCTCATCAACAAGCGTACCTGCATAACGAACATTTGTATATCTAATCCTGAATTGCGCCCCACATCTTTAAAATAAAAAAATTTAAAATAAAAAAAGTAAAAAATAAGAAATTTTAAAAATTGAAAGACTTGAATAGCTGAGAGTGGACATATATAAAAGGCAACTCAAGATAGGGAACTATTTCTAAAGTTAAGTATGATTAAGCATTGAGGCCAAGTATATTCTATAAAGCAGTAGTCCCCAAACTTTTTGGCGTAAGTTTCATGATAGACAACTTTTTTAGGAATCAAGGGCAGGGGGAGGCAGTGTGTGGTTCCAGGATGATTCAAGTTCATAACACTTATTGTGAGCTTTATTTCTATTATTATTACATTGTAATATAAAAGGAAGTAGCTATACAACTCATCATTAAAAAAAAAAAAGGGATGCAGATGGAAGTGGCAAATAAAATAATGGGCAGGCCACCTGCAGACTAAAATAAGTGCTGGATTCTGACTTAATGTACAATTGAAGTACATCAACTCACTTGCCACTTACTAATAGGGTTTTGATATGAGTCTGCAAGTAATTGATTTATTATGGTCTTTGTGCAGTCAAACCTTACTACTCATGTTAATCTGTATTTGCAGCCACTCCCCAGCTCTAGCATCACCACCTCAGATCATCAGGTATTAGATGTTCATAAGGAACATGCAACCTAGATCCCTAATGTGTGCAGTTCCCAACAGGGTTCAAGCTTCTATGAGAATCTAATGCTGCTGCTGATCTGACAGGAGTTGGAGCTCAGGTGGTAATGTGAGCAATGGGGAGCGGCTGTAAATACAGATGAAGCTTGCCAGCCACTCACCTTTTGCTGTGTGGCCTGGTTCCTAACAGATCACTGACTGGTACCAGTCTGTGGTCCAGGAGTTGGGGACCCCTCTTCTAAAGGATAAAAGTTAAATATTTAATTTGTTTGGTCAGATATTTTATTCTGGCCTAGATAATACAGATATTCCTCAACTTACAATGGGGTAACATCCCAATAAACTCATTATAAGTTGAAAATATCATAAGTCAAAATGCATTTAAGTATGTCTAACCTGCTAAGACAGGAGATAGCTAGAAAAAGGCTAGGCAGACAGACAGGTGGGTCTTCCGGTAACAATGCAGTGAACTCCCAGCAGGCCACTCAGGCTCAGTATTGGTAAACAAGCTCCCTGCAAGCCTCTCAAGCTACAGCTTAAGTACTCACTGCTGGGACTATAAAGCAACCAATCAGCTCACCATTAGGCCCCTACCTCCTGCTGATTGGCCCTCAGTACTGACCAATCAGAACAGCTAGTGCCCATCAATCAGCTCACAGCTAGTGCTAGCCAATCAGCACAGTGTGAGGGATATATAAGCACCAGGATTCAGCTCCAAATTGGCAACCCCTTCGGGTCCCCTCCCACTGTGGGGGCTTTTCTGTCCTTTCAATAAAACCTACTTTCTCACTTTCTGACTGTGCATGTCTCTCCTTTTTCCTGGGCATGAGACAAGAATCTCAGAGCTGCCGAAGATTATCAGAGCTGAAGAGCCGTGCACCCCAGAAGCTGGCTTGCCAGCCAACAGAGCCAGCTGAACCAGCAGAGCTGCTGGAAAAAGGCGAGACTCCAAAGCTGAGACACTCTGGGGGCTAGGCTTGCCAGCCCACCGAACCAGCAGCACTCTCAGGGCCTGGTTTGCCAGCCCATCAGAGCCAATACTCCGGGGACTAGGCTTGCCAGCCTATGGAACCAGCAACACTCTCAGGGCCTGGCTTGCCAGCCCATTAGAGCCAACACTTCCGGGCCTAGTCTTACCAGCTCCTCAAGACGACCCTCTCTGGGGCTTGGCTGGCCATTTCATTGAGCTGACACTCTCAGCTCCAAATTGGCAACCCCTTCGGCTGACCTAAAAATTTAATCTGTATCACTGCTGAACATTATAGTTTAGCCTAGCCTGCCTTAAATGTGCTTAGAATGCTTACATTAGCCTACAGTTACACAGATTCATCTATCACAAAGGTGAGTTTGTGAAAGTTGAATATCTCATTTAACACACATCACCTGAAAAGATAAAAATTCAAAATTTGAAATATGCTGAAATTAAGACAGTTACATACAATGTTAAAGTAAAAAAAAACTATTAAGTCAAACTCTCATAAGTCATGGACCATCTGTACTCTTTTTGCTGTCTAAATTAAGATGTTAGGAGAACTGAGAGGCTTTGGATGTGAAAGCATTCTAATTTCTCAAAGTCATTTATCAAAATAATCCCACAGTTATGAAGTTCACTGTGTAGTTAGCTCTAAGAAGGTTTTTGAGGAAGTGAAGGGAGAGCTCTAAGTTTGGTGGTCCAAGAAATGGATTCTTTGTCCTCCCTCTGGCTAACCAACACAATGAATCAAGAGTGGAGGAAGTGTGTGTTAGGTAACAGAATTCCCTAATATAAAGCATGGACATAAGCTCACCTGCTATTGATAATAAGTTCTTCAAAACTTAGTGTTGCATTCATACTGCAACATTTAAAAACCACTATTATAACTAATCTATGAGAGTGTTTACTGAATGAGTTTTTTTCACCTAATAGCTATTCATTGTGCTCATCAAAGTAGTTAAAAAGACAATTTTGATGCATATACCTACTTTGGCCAAGTGACCATAGAGAAGAACAATATTAGGCTTAAGAGAGCCACTAGGAAGGATGAAGCATGCACAGATTTGAGTCTTTACCTTGTTTTTTTTTAAAAAAACCTTTAAAATGAAGTACAGAAATTCACTGGAGACACTGCAGGATTAGTTCAAGACTACTGCAATAAAGCAAATATTGCAATAAAGCTACTCAGAAATTTTTTGGTTTCCTAGTGTATATAAAAGTCATGTTGGCCCAGTGCAGTAGCTCACACCTATATTCCCAGCACTTTGGAAAACTGAGGCAGGAGAATTGCTTGAGGCCAGTCTGGGCAACATAGTGAGAACTCATCTTTACACAAAATTTAAAAATTAGCTGGGCATAGTGGCATAGTATTATGTCTAAAAAAAAGGATGTACGTACCTTAATTTAAAAATACTTTATTGATAAAAAATGCTAACAATCATCTGAGTTTTCAGTGATTTGTCATCTTTTTGCTGGTGGAGAGTCCTGCTTCCTTCCTGATGGCTGCTGACTGATCAGGGTGGTGGTTGCTTAAGGTTGAGGTGGTTGTGGCAACTTCTTAAGTAAGACAATAATGATCAATTAACTGTTCCTTTCAAGAAAGAATTCTCTGTAGCCTGTGATGCTATTTGAAAGCACAATAGAACTTCTTTTCCAATTGGGGGCGATTATCTCAAATTCTGCTACTTGATCAATTAAGTTTATGCAATATTCTAAAGCCTTTGTTGTCATTCCAACAATGTTCACAACAACTTTACTGGGAGTAGGTTCTATCCCAAGAAATACCTCTTTCTTTGTTCATCCATAAGAAGCAATTCCACATTTGTGAAAGTTTGATCCTGAGATTGCAGCAATTCAGTCACATCTTCAGGCTCCCCTTCTATCTCTAGTTCTCTTACTGTAACTCCCACATCTGCAGTTACTTCCTCCACTGAACCCCTCATTGTCATCCATGAGGTTTGGAATCAACTTCTTCCAAACTCCTGGTAATTTTGATGTTCTCTCATAAATCAAGAATGTTCTTAATGATATTAGAATGGTGAATCCTTCCCAGAAGGTTTTCAATTTACTTACCCAGATTCATTAACAGAATTGCTACATATGGCAGCTATACCACTACAATAATATTCCCTAAATAGTAAGGTTAGAATGTCAAAATTACTTCTTGATCTAGGGGCTACAGAATGGATGTTGTGTTAGTAAGTATGAAAATAACATTAATCTCCTTGTCCATCTCTATTAGAGCTCTTGGGTGACTAGGTGCAGTGTCAACTAGCAGTAATAATTAGAAAGGCATCTTTTTTTTTCCTGAGCAGTAGGTCTCAACAATGGACCTAACATATTTAGTAAACTAGCTACTAACAGATGTTCTATCATACATGCTTTTTGTTGTTTCATTTATAGAACATAGACAGAGTAGGTTTAGCATAATTCTTAAAGGTCTTAGGATTTCGGGAATGGTCAATGAACAATGGTGTCAACTTAAAGTCACCAGCTGCATTAGTCCCTACTAAGAGCGTCAGCCTGTTCTTTGAAGCCTTGAGGCTAGGCACTGACTTCTTTCTAGCCATGAAAGTCCTGGATAGCATCTTCTAAATATGCAAGACTGTTTCATATATATAGAAAATCTACTGTTTAGTGCAGCCATCTTCATAAATGGTATTAGCTAGATCTTCTAGATAACTTGATGCAGATTCTATATCTTGCACTTTTATGTTATGGGGATAGTACCTTTCCTTAAACTTCATGAAGCAACTTCTGCTACCCTCCAACTTTTCTCTGTGGCTTCCTCACATCTCTTAACCTTCAAAGAACTGAAGAGAATAAGGGCCTCGTTCTTGATTAGGCTTTAGCTTAAGGGAATGTAGTGGCTGGTTGGGTCTTCTATCCAGACCACAAAACTTCCTTCACATCAGCAATAAGCCTGTTTCACTTTCTTGTCTTTTGTATATTCACCGGAGTAGTATTTTTAATTTCCTTCAAGAATTTTTCCTTTGCATTCACAAGTTGGTTAACTGTTTGGCACAAGATGCCTAGCTTTTAGGCTATCTCAGCTTTTGACATGCCTTCCTCTCTAAGCTAAGTCTAGCTCCTGATTTCGAGTGGAAGATGTGTGACCTTTTCTGTCATTTGAACACCCAGAGGACATAGACGGGTTATTAATTGGCCTAATTTCAATATTGCTATGTCTCAGTGAAGAGGAAGGCTGGAGGAGGGGGAGAGAGACAGGAACAGCTAGTTAGTGAGGCGGTCAGAACACATACATTTACTGATTCCATTTTCTGTCTTATACGGACACAGTTGGTGGTGCTCCAAAACATTAACAATAGGAACAACAGAGACCACTGATCACAGAACACCATAACAGATATAATAATAATGAAAAAGTTTGAAATATTATGAGCATTACCAAACTGTGACACAGAAACACGAAGTGAGCATATGCAGTTGGAAAGATGATGCCGACAGACTTGCTAAATTCAGGATTGCCACAAAACTTCAATTTGTAAAAAAAGTGCAATATCAATGAAATGTGATAAATTGGGGTATGCCTATATAACATACTTTAAGAAAGCTTTATGGCTAAAATAGATATTCAACATGGTGGATTACCTCAAATCTATCCTAACATAACTTATTCCCTACATCTTCATTTGAAAGACTAGACAAAATTTTGGTGTATTGTGGGTCTTACGTATTACAGACTTCACATATGTGTAAAGTGAAAAAACTGACTGATTTAGAAGATAAGTTCTCCTTTGGTGAAAACCAGTACATTACAGTTAATTTATAATTACTCCAGAAGTCATGTTTATGGGATAAAACGTAAAATTCTCATGGTTATAAAATACATAGCTTGTTCAAACTGCTATTGTGTTATGCATTTGTATTTTCCCATCTAAGTATGTTGATTATTCCAATGTGATACATAAAGCTTTATAGTTCTTATAAAATAGAACAGGCTTTATGTAAAGTTTTAGAATTTGGAATAAATATAAATGCTTTAAGTATCAAAAATGATTAAGTCATGATTTAGCAATATAAAAAGATGCAATGAAATTGGTAATGAATTAGTTCTTGAGTGGGTTGAGATTTCATGAAGTTTATTTTATTGCCACAACTTATATCTGTGTTACATATATTCATTTCTATATATAAAATATTAAGCTTTTAAAAACAACCATATAACTATAAAAAGCACTTAAACTAATTACAATGAAAGATGCATTTTATTTATTTATATTCCTAAAAATTTTTATTTATTTATTTAATTAATTAATTAATTAATTATTTTGAGTTGTAGTCTCACTCTGTCGCCCAGACTGGAGTGCAGTGGCCGCTCCCGGCCACCGCAGCCTCGACCTGCTGGGCTCTGGCCATCCTTCCGCCTCAGCCTTCCAAGTAGCTGGAATTACAGGCATGCGCTACCATGCCCGGCTGATTTTTTTTTTTTTTTTTTTTGAGTTGGAGTCTCACTTTGTTGCCCAGACTGGAGTGCAGTGGCTGCTCCCGGCCACCGCAGCCTCGACCTGCTGGGCTCCGGCGATCCTTCCGCCTCAGCCTTCCAAGTAGCCGGAATTACAGGTGTGTGCTACCACGCCCAGCTGATTTTTTGATTTATTGTAGAGATGAGGTCTCGCCGCCCAGGCGGGTCTCGAACCCGCAGGCTCAGGTAATCCACTCACCTCAGCCTCCCAAAGGCGAGGGATTACAGGCTGAGCCACTGAGCCCGGCAAAAGATGCATTTTTGAGGGCAATAATGATTTTCAAAAATACATAGAATGGGGTCACAGAAAATGTTTCAACTGAGAGCAAGTACTCAACTATTTTCAGTTACTTAATGATGGAAACCTTGCCATACCTGGGACAAATGAGTAGGGTGTCACTGATAAATGAGTAGCTCTTATGTTCAAGGAATGAATATGTTGATCATGATTTGGTGCAAGTAAACAAAGAAAATGTTCACTCTATAGTTTAAGTTCTTCTTTATTGGTAATCTCTTGCTGTCCATGAAGTCCATAGACTCACTGTCTATAAAGCCACATGCTTCATAGAAAAAAAAAGTTTTCTTACTATAGTTTCTAATTTTGAGCAATGTATCTTAGCATTCTAAAAATAATTCCTTAGTTTTCCAATAATGAGTGATCCTATGTTAGGATATACTGTGATAATTATTAATAATAATAAAAAGAAAACAAGGTTAATATGTAATAAATATTTTATAAAAGGAAAACGTATGATGAAAGAAAGCTTTCTAGATGGCATGGAAGAAATACATATCAATATACCAACTATAACACTGACTTTGTAGAAATACTGGTGGCTTATTTCCATATTGCTAAAATCAAAATAAGGAAATTAGAAACTGTTAGTGAACATCATAGTCACAGGGTCACAACAGTATCACCAAATCATTCAGTGTTAATATCTAAATGGTAAGACAAAATGTTAATGGTTAATTTTTTTTAAGGAAGTGAATCAAGGAGACTAGGATTCTACAGAAAAGGGATTTATAGAAACAGAAAACTAGAATTTAAACAATATTCAATAAATTCTGTTCTCTGAAAAATTCATTTAAAATATTAACAATTATTGCAAATCTACTTCATACTTGTACACATTCAGCCACATTACAAAGAGTGCTGTTGATTACAACAGAATCTTTATGTCTCTGATTTTCTTCTTATTCTTTTCTCTCACAATTAAATTTTAAAATGGAAGTTTTGGGTTTCATTGATACTTAACCCATGTTGCTTGGGGTGAGCAACAGGCTGCTAGGAGTTGCAAAGTCTTTACTTAAGAAAACAGTCAAAAAGTAACTACTATAACACTCGATGCTATAATGGGAAAGTTAAATCAATTTACATGTAAAAAGCTATTACCAAATTTTCATTCCTGATAATTCTCTTGCTGGTACTGGCAAATCCTTTACTGCCTTTTAAATTTATCTCTTTTAAGTTTCACTAATTTTCTTAATTCTACTAAAAAAATGTTAACAATGAACAGTGATGAGTTACCATTTCTAAAAATCTGAAACCCTTCTCTCTCTTTTTTATTTATTTGGAGTCGGAGTCTCGCTCTGTCACCCAGGATGGAGTGCAGTGGCATGCTCATGGCCATTGTGGCCTCAACCTGCTGCTGAAATCCCTCCACCTCAGACTTCCAAGTAGCTGGAACTACTAGCGCATGCCATCATGTCCAGCTAATTTTTTGATTTATTGAAAAGACAAGGTCTCGCCAAGTTACCCAGGATGGTCTCGTACCCCTAGGTTCAGGCAATCCTCTTGTCTCCACCCCCAAAGTGCTAAGATTACAGGCGTAAGGCACTGCGTCTGGGCTGAAACCCTTTTCAGAAATTTTATCTTTGCAGGAATAAGGTATTTTTGATGCCATTCCATCTTAGTAAATTTCTAGTTTCTCTTTATTTTAACTAAAACATTTTTTCCATTGCTTACATTCTAAATCCTAACTTAATGCTATTAATATAGACTATGGTACTCCAAAATACATACTGAGGTTGGATGTAGTGGCTCATGCCTGTAATCTCAGCACTTTGGGAGGCCAAGGAGTGAGGATTGCGAGTCCAGGGGTTGGGGACCAGCCAGGGAAACATGGCAAGACCTCATCTCTACATTAAATCAAAAAAATTAGCCAGGTGTGGTGGCATGCACCTGTAGTTCCTGCTACTTGGAAGGCTGAGGCAGAGGGATCTCCTGAGTCCAGCAAGTCAAGGTTGCAGTGACTGTGAGTGTGCCACTGCACTCCAACCTGGGCAACAGAGTGAGACTCCAACTCAAAAAAACAAAATCCATACTGAATAACAAGATTGCTAAATAAACGACACAAAATAAGATATACATATTAAAATGTGAAAACATAATGAGGTACTCAAAATAATGTGAAAATTAGGAATCATATCTAAAGACTATACCTCGTTCTATCCACAGATATATTCAATAAAAGCTATACAATTAAATTTAAAAATCTATTAAAAATTAATTCCCTCTTACATTTTTGATTATGTATGAATTATTTTTATCAAAATTGATTAAAGTGAAATGCATTTGCAATATTTTAAAACTTTCTGTTTTATTTTTAAATTTATAATATCCTTTTTTTTTTTGAGTTGGAGTCTCACTCTGTCTCCCAGACTGGAGTGAAGTGGCCGCTCCTGGCCACCGCAGCCTTGACCTGCTGGGCTCCGGTGATCCTTCTGCTCAACCTTCCAAGTAGCTGGAACTACAGGCGCGTGCTACCACGCTTGGCTAATTTTTAAATTTATTGTAGAGATGAAGTCTCGCCAAGTTGCCCAGGCGGGTCTCGAACCCACAGGCTCAGGCAATCCACTTACCTCAGCCTCCCAAAGCGTGGGATTATAGGCTGAACCACTGAGCCCGGCTCCTTTTTTTGTTTTAAAGGGTGAATACATATAGGAAAATATATAACGGTGTGAAAAGAAGGAAGTGTGAAAAAGGATGATTAGTGTACCTGGTCTTGACAGAGGACAATTAGACCAAGGTTATGGGTCAAATCCTATGTGAATAAGTAATTTTAGTCAATTACATAACATTAAAATAAACCCCTAAACAAGAAGGCTTAGTAAGTACTATGGTAAAAGCACTTATGTGGTACCCACCACATAGGGGAGAAGCACCTGAAAGCACATATTCAGAGAGCTGATTGGTAAGATAATATAATTTTTGGCTATGAGGAACATCATGATTACCTACAAATTGTGATTACATATATATATATATATATCTATATATATCTATACAAACACATTTATGTGACAAAAATTATGTAGAGAGATTTAATGAGATGTTCACCTTGAAGAATGCAGGGAGAAGTGAAAGGGTAAAGATGTAATATGATGCAGAAACAGAAGAATATAATAAGATGTGCATATTTTAGAGGTGTAATGAAGTTCATGTACTGAAGAGTCTAAAGAGATAAGAATACCTAAAGGGAACTATGAATGCATTTAAGTGTCCACATTCATAGAAAAAATTTAAAAATCTACAGTAAATGCCAGTACAGACCAATATCCCTTTTCAAGTAGACAGGATCATTCTAGGTGAAGACTTTACTCAACTGGAGGTAGAAAATGGAGGAAGTAATTTGGATAATAAAAAATATATGCTTTCACTTGAAATATTTGAATAACCGTCTCAATTCTTTGCTTCAATTTTGTAAATTGAATGAAATTGAATGAAAAATAAGCAGAAAAACACTACTTAATTAAATTTTATGATGAAACACATGCCTGAATGACCTGAATGGGAAGAATTAAAATTTGATTACATAGAAATGTATATGGGATCCAGACATTATCAATGTGAACCAACACACGAAACTGAGCCAAGGAATTTTAGCTTTGACTCTAATTTACAAGTGCTTATCTTAGGGTTATGATCTTAGAATCACCATGTGGGGAGAATGGAGGTAAGGGAACCAGTTACTAAATTCCAAATACAGCAGCTTAGTGAAAGTTTATTTACATATACAATTTACTTTAATAGTGTCCTACAATAGCCCTATATTGACTAGATATTTCCATCTTACATAGGAGAGAGATAAGATTCAGAAAGGTTATATGTAGTTTGTTCAGGGTCACTCAGCTAGTAAAAGGTAGGGCAAGGTCAAGAGTGTCTGATGGCAAAACTCCTTGCAGTATACCTTACCTCCTCTTTCCTTATTGTTGACAGCCCCTGAACCAACAGGAGGAGTTCATGAACTCCCATCATGATCTGTGAACCACCATGGTGAAGACTTCTTACTGCCTGGAATCAGGAGCTTCTGCATTTCTTCTAGAGGGCAGAGAATCTCAGCTTACAATAAGGGAGATTTCACTTTTTCACCTATTTCTTCAGGCCACTAACTAGCTAGAAGCCACTGTGCTGTGGTCAGTATTCTAAAATAGGTACTTCACTCTTCCAAATTCAGTTTCAACAGCATAGTGTGAAGTTTCCTTGACTAGAAGCACTGATGAGGAAAAACAAAGAACCTGAGTATGGGATGCTGCAGTCTATAATCATGCAATCTTAAAGCTTAGTGCTTGTGATCTAAAATAAAATTCCCAAAACAGCAAAATCCTTTCTATAAAAAGCTCATAGTTTTTCCATTGTATACTGAAAACAAAGGGAAAATTTTAGGGAATGGTGCCAGAATATTTTAATCTGTTTTACAGTAGTTGATACTGTGCCAAAATGTGTAGTTGTAATTTATTCATGTCACACCTTTACAAATAAAGAAGATGAGTCATAAATTGGTAGTCTTACAAATATTATCATCTATGGTAATGCCAGGTATGCCTTTCCCATGAAATCAAAGGAAAATATTTTTATATCAGTGGAGCACTTGCTCCTTAAAAGCTTTACTTGCAGATAGAAGTTGAAAATAGTAATATGCTAAAGGATAGGCCAGAGACAATAGAAGATTCATCTGTAGTCAAAATAGATAAACAAAGAGAAAACACCTGCAAGTACATATAGGCACTTGCTTTAGAAGAATCATTTTCATATTGATTGGAGATGCAGTGTGTTATAGTGAAATGAACATCAGCCTGGGAGTATAGGATTTTAGGTTCTAGTTGTTTTAATCACAACTATTTGTCTAACTTTAAGAACATTATTACAACTCTTTGGTCCTAAATTCCCTATCTTTAAAGTAGAGAGGTCACTTGATTTACAAGTTACACTCTTACTATTATATTCTAAGTATTTCATATACTATACTCTGAAATTCCTTCATAGAGTCCTCCATGTCTATGAGCACAGAAATCACTTGCAGTATTTTCTACATATGTTATAGCCTTAGTTTTCTGGGATTAATATTGAACTTTCTTAGATATACAAAAAATCATTTTAGAGATGTCACAGCTCCAAATGGATTCACAGATTCAGTGGTTCTAGACTTCCCTTACAAAACATTGGCTTTCCTCTAGGGGCTTCTGTAATTGAAGATGTTAAGAGTATAAGGGGGGACCCCCCCAAAAAACAGAATTATCTTTTGTAGGGCAAGCCCCTTGTAGTATACTTGGAATTTGGTCCTCCAGATCAAATGGTCAACCAAAGTTTTTATCTGGAAGTTTTGACAAGGTTGTGTCATGATTTGCAGAAGAAACGTCCTGAGTTGTGGCCAACAGGTGACTGGCTCTTCAACCATGACAATGCACCTGCCTGCCCATACCACACTGAGTGCTTAGCAGTTTTTGACCAAAAATAACATGACCCCATGCCCAACCCTCCCTATTCACCCAATCTTGCCCAAGTGTCTTTTTTTTTGTTTCTCTGGGTGAAAGTCCTCAAAGGGGACTGTGGAAGAGGTGAAATAAAAAATGGCAGAAGCACTGAAAGTCATCAAAATTGACAAATTCAAAAACTGTTTTGAGCAGTGGATAAAGCGTCTTGATAGGTGTATTTCATCAAACAGAGAGGACTTTGAAGGTGGCTGTAGTTTGAACATGTAAGAATAAATACACAATTTTTTATAAATACATTCCTTTTTTTGCTCCCCCCTTGTGTTTGAAGAGGCAAAATATTTGCAATTTCATAGAACTGTGAAGGCCTTTCAGTTTCTCCAAAATACTTCCCTACTTAGTGATTAATGAATGAAACTAAACAGTTTAGACATGCTTCTAGCTAAAATAAAAATGAACATAAATGTTTGCTCATTAAAATGAAAATATACTTGGTAAAGAAAAACATTATAAAGTGCAGTGAGAATGAATTTCTAATCCTTTTTCTGGAGATAATTATCTTTCTTTCAGTAAGAGAATTGCAGGTCTTATTTAACTTATGACATTTCAATTTATAGTGATTCACACTTAGAGCACTCTGCTTTTTTATACTCATGTGATTTATTAGGGTGTTTACAATAGGAGCAAGTATGTCAATCAGTTCTATCACAAAACATGTGAATAAGGTGCTATAGGAACATGAAGGAAGGGGATTTAACCCAACTAGGGAAAGGGGGAGGTAGACATCAGAAAAGGCTTCAAAGAAAAGTATCTCCCTAAGCTTGATGTTAAAGAACATATACTAGTTAACCAGGCAGAGAAATAAGATTGTTTTTCCAAGCAAAAGATAGTATAAACAAAGGCTTAGAGGTAAGAGGGAATAAGAGGTGAAAAACAGCATTTCAGGTTTAGGGAGAAGCAAATTTTTTTTTTTTTCAAGTTCCCAACAGCATTCATTTTACTTTAGGTTGCTGTCATGAAAGAAACATGGAGGCACTCTTCTCTGGTCCGGGGAGGACACAGCAATAGTTTATACAGGGTTTACCATTTAGGTAGGGAGAAGCAAATTCTGATGATAAGGAAGTATGAGAAGAAACTGAAAAAATTAGAACTCAGATTATAAATGTCCTTACATGATATGTAAAAGGATTTGAATTGTATCTGAGGTTATGGGAGAACTACTGAAGACTGTAAATAGGGAATGTTAACAACAAATTTGCCATTTGAACAGATTACTTTAGCATTAGGAGGATGGATTGGGAGGATGTTAATTGGGGAAGAGGAGCCTGTTACAATAATCCAGGAAGTTAATAATAAAGAATAGTAGAAGGAATGGAGAATAAGGGATGGATTCCAAAGGATGTAGAAGAAACAAGTATTGCAGAGATAAAGAAAATGGATTCAGTATTTGTCATGTTAAATTTACTAGCGGCAGATAGTTAATACATTTGGTATATGAGTCTGGAGATCAGACAAGATCTGGGAAGTGATACAGATTTAAAAATCAATTTATAAGTGGCATATGACTCCACTGCCATGCATGGGGTCATATAAAGTCAAGGAATTGACAAAGAAAGACACGCCTACAAAATAGTCAATAACGGAGACAAGTATCACATTGTTTACCTATCTCTTCTATACTAGACTATGAGATCCATGGAGCTGGAGTATTATTTTTATTAACATTTGTATATATGGGACTTAAAATAGCACCTGACATTGAATAGATATTTAGTAAGTATTTGTTGAACAAATTGAGTTATGTTTTTATATATGATGTTTTCTAAACATCTGACCAAAGTGCCTAGGAGGTCTAATTATACATACTCTTTTGTTTAAAAAAATCGAATGTGATCCAGCTCAAAGACTGAATGTAAACCTCAGTATTATTTTTCATCATCATGGGTGAAAAACACTTGGCAAAATGTTAACCATCCATGAAAAGTTTGCTCACTTACAAGTGACAACTGATTTGATGAACAAATGAAGGGGAAATAAGCACATGAAGGGGGAAAAAAAATATTTGACAGCATTTTTTCCTAGAGAAAAAATGAAATGGTCATTTCTAACTCTTTTTCTTTTTCTTTAAAACAACTGAAACTTCTGTCTAAATGTGATTTGGAATGCACAGTGAGATTTTTCTAAGGACTGATGTTAAAGAAAACAACACTTAAGTTATAAAAGACCAGGGATGGTTAATTTTTATAACAGGTAAAGTATTATTAATTTTTTTTACAACTTAAGTTTATGTTCATTTTTCTGAAAATGTCTTAGGTTCAGTTGATGTGAATAAATATTTAAAATATTCTGCATTTCATAATAAATAATTTCCTGAAATCACATTTAATTCTTAATTTCCTACTCTAATGAGTTTTCTATCCCTTATTTCCTTTAAAACAAAAACAAAAGGTTTAAAACTAATTTTATATATATATATATATATATATAAAGGAATGTGAGTGAATAGATGTAGAATAAATGCAAATTGTATAAAACAATTTTGTCTAAATGAGGTCAGGGACCAAAGAGCTAAACTCTGACTTCTCATATTTCACCAATTAATTTTAGGTCTTTTAATATAACTTGCAATGTTAGCTACCATTATTTTAAAATATTTTAATGCTGGAAGAAGAGCACTATCATGCAGAAAAAGAAGAATGTAAGTCTTGATACCTAAATCCTATTCTACTTCTGCTGCTCTGAGTCTAAGTTTCCTTGCAGAAAATTTTAGGTGTTTGTGTAAATGCTCTCCAATGTTAATTGCAGTTTGAATATTTTATGGCTATATAAATAAAGTTCTTATTCATAAAATTAATTAGTTTGTATTGTTTCTATTTGCATAACAAAAACAATTTAAATGCTATATTTTATTCAGACTGTACTAAAAACAACTTCTTTTGGTGGGAGGGAGAAATCACAGACTTTATTGGCTGGAAGTTTTCTTCAGGAACCTGGTCTTCTGGAGTTGGTTGACTAAGTACAACTCCTATGCTGAAGTTTTAGAAATGGAAGTTGTTGATTAAAAACAAAATATTGGAGAACACTATCTTTTCTTGTCCTTTGACAAGCTGTTCTCAGCATGCTATCAGACCAAGAGCAACGAGAAGACAAGAAAACTTCATTACAAGACACATTAGTTATCTCTCATTTCTCACAGAAAGGACATCAGATAGACTCAGAGTTAACTATTTCCCTCACTCAGTGCTGATAACCCTCTCTTCAGTTTATAGTACTAGTATTTTGATGACAGCAGAAACCCAGCTAATGTTATTTATTTATTTATTTAAGTTGGAGTCTCACTCAGTCACCCAGACTGGAGTGCAGTGGCACGCTCCCGGCCACTGCAGCCTTGACCTGCTGGGCTCCGGTGATCCTCCCACCTCAGCCTTCCAAGTCGCTGGAACTACAGGCATGCGCTACCGCGCCCAGCTAATTTTTTATTTATTGTAGAAACGAGGTCTCGCCAAGTTGCTGGGTGGGTCTCGAACCCCCGCGGGCTCAGGCAGTCCACTTGCCTTGCCCTCCCAAAGTGCTGGGATTACAGGCTGAGCCACCAAGCCCATCCATTTTATTCCATTTTTTACGAAAAGGAAGTGTTATGGGTGATTCACTCTGTATACTGTTAAGGCTGACCCTGTAGTTAAACAGCAATAAGAAATAAAAAGAATGGTGACGATTGTGATAATAGTTAATAATCTTTCTTTCAGGAAAACTGTGCATTAATGTTATATGCATCTTACTTGGAAAAACATGAAGAAAAGAAAGGACAATGAGCAGATGTAATAATACCTCGGTAATTGATGATTTCTGTCCCAAGCACCGGAGTCATCTCCAGGACTGTGATAAAGGCTTTGTCCATAGATGTCAGAGGAAAAGGAGACATGCGGTGTCGTCTAGCCACCTTGGTGATATCAACAGCACTGTGACCTAAACAGGAAGATAATTAACTGAGAATATGATTCTGAAACACTGATTAAAAAGTGGGAATGACTTATAAATATCAACATCTTCCAATTTCAAATGTATCCAAGTGAAGATTGGCAGGTGAGTAACTGTTTCTCCTGTCTCCAAGATATAGCCTTCTCTGGTGGACCATTAAAACAACTTAGCAGTGTTACATCATGTGTCAAAAGTTGGTGAAATTTAAAGATGATGTTTGCTAATCCTTTTTGAGTGCTTACTATGTATCAAGGCATTGTTCTAAATTAACTCATTAATCTTCACAACAACCTTATGGTGAGGCATCATTTTAACTTTATTTATAGATGAGGAAAAAGAGGTTTAGAGAGATTATATATGTTCCTAAATCACATGATAGTAACAGAAGAGCTAGAACTTAAATCCAGGTAGTTTTGGCTTCAGATTTCATGTCCTTAGACAGTACACTAAACTTTGAATACTTAATGTGCTAGTTAGCAAAATGAAGTTCCTAAATTTTAATTTATTTAGGATACCATAGGAAATTTTCTTTCCTCTGAAAAAGTCACCAAGCAAGTTTATTGTTTAGCTATTCACTCCTTGTGTGACCTCATCAAGTCCCAAAGCATTAATTACACTCATACACTAAAACTGAGAATTTTATATCTCCATTCCCAATCTCTACCCTCAACTCTAGATTTTATCTCATCTAATAGTTAGTAGCTAAAATGTTTCCAGACTTGCAATCATCTAACACACATTTGGATGTGTAACAGGCAATTCAAACCTAGAATGTCCAAAGTTAAACTCTTGATTGCCCACTCTTTGATTTCACCCATACAGTGCCTTATTCTATTGTGTTTATCATCTTAGTAAACAGCAGCTTCATACTTCCAGTTATTAAGCCAAAATCTTGAAGACATTCTTGATTCCTCGCTTATATTATAAAGATCATTTAAATGATCTTTGAAACATATCTAGAATCTGATCATTACACCTACTACGACAGTTGGAACCATCAGTGATTTCCTGGGAAATTGAATAGGCTCCTAATTGGTCTCCCTGCTTCTACTCTTGCCACACTTCAATTTATTCTCCACACAAGTTACAGTGATCCTTTTAAATTGTAAGTTGGGTTATGCTAATCTCTGCTCATAGCTCTCAGATGACATTCCATGTCATTACAGTAAAATCCCTGCTATGGCCTATAATGCCCAACATAATATGGCTCCCACTGTTCTCACCTTCTAACATTTCCCTGTTTACTATGCTCCAGTCATACTGGTTCTCTCCACAGGGTTTTTGTTTTCTCTGCTTGGACCATTCTTCCCGATATTATAGCTTCATCTATTCTTTATTTCTTTCAGGACTCTGCTCAGATATCACAGTGTCCCTCATCATACTTTATTTTCTTCATGAATATTTATATGTAAGTACATACATACAAGTCTATACATATATACGGGTATTTATAACTATATATCTGTAACACATAAATAAAAATATGCATATTTATATTTCGTTGTTTATAGCCACCTTCTTCTCAGTAGAATGTTAGCTCCATGATAGCAACAACTTTGTCTTTTTTGTTCACTGTTGTTATTCTCAATACCCAGAATAGCATCAGGTGCATATATACCAACAAAAAGGAAAGGAAATATTATAGAATTAATAAATACATCATTTAACTACAAAAAAGGACTGCTTGGAGACTATAGCTTCACCATAAAAAACTTAGCCTTGGAACCTTATAAGTTACTCTCCCAGAGAGTAAACAAAAAAGGAGTAGCTGCAAACACAGGTGCTTGGCTGTCCTGACTGCTATCTATACTTCCCTTCTTCCTCAACTACTTGGCAGCTAGGACTGGCCCTATGGTATAATCCTGGCCAGGAGATGTAGGAAAAAGTTCCTGGGGGCAGGCCTCCTATTACAAATAAAAATATAAAAAGGTAAAGCTTTAAGAGGAACAAGCTTCTGCCCTTCTACATTCTTTGTACCTGAAACACAGTTGGATATTGGGAGGTGCTGTGACCAATTTTCAACCACAGGGATACAAGCCCACATAGTAAGTAGGGAAACCTAAGAAAGAGTCTGAGTCCTCGATGGCACTGTTAGAGTTGCTGCACCCTGGAGTATGCCTCCAAAGTTTCTGCATGTGAGATAAATAAGCTCCCTTCTCTTCAAACCACTTTATAATAATTATATATACCCTTCTGAGGATTGTGAGTTTTTGGTCATTCATCTTGTTAAATTTAGCACATTTACCCCAACCCTAGTAGCTGCTCCAGACATGTTCAATGGATTGAATTAAAGGCATCACTGCAAAAAGATTTTCATTCTAAGACTAAGGACATTGTCATAAGTACTCAGATAAAAAGATACATAAAATTGCTGATACTTTTAATGTGACATTTCTCCTCATGGACAATCAAAATTACAAAATTTTCAAAAGACCTTAGAGATTATTCAGTGCTAAGTTAGAACAACATTTTTTTTTCAAAATTGTAAGTGAATACTTATAAAAGGATTAAGAGTGATTTATCATTCCCTTACAATTGAAATATAATTTTATTTATAGCTCACTTTCCCCGAGATTCTGACTTAGTCATTCAAATATCATAAAAACACACTGTCACAACCAGTGTAACTGGAGAGAATGACAGAGATAGCTGCTACAGCTTTTTATTCAGCTTTATAGGTCTCTGATCTGATCTTTGCTATGATATGCTGTACTTTTTTTATGGTACAAATTGTGTATAATCTTATAAAGTGTGTCCTTATAAAAGATGTTTAGTTTCTGAGAAGAAAAGTCTACTTTTTAATTGTATAGGGTTTATCTGTCAAATATGCTTTGTAAAAGAAGTTTTCTTAATAAACAGCAAGTCTGATTATCAGTGATATACACAACTATTCAGTAAATATTTCTCAAGTGCATTTTATGCACCAAGCACAGTTAGGGACACAGGACACTGAAAGCAACATATACTGTGCCATAAAGAATACTGCAGCCCAGCAGAAAAGAAAGATGTATAAAAAAATAAAAATAAGAGCAAGAGGGTAGTAAACCACTTGATGATTCTCTAAGTTGTAGAGATTGGTAGTTCTTTTGTTGTTGTTGCTGTTGTTAAGAAATTGCAGTGTGGGTATCTAACAGGTAGGAATAATCTCTTTCATCTCTGAAATAATTTTATAACTTGTTTATACTTCTGGTACCTGTCACTCCCCATCTTATGCTTTGGATATTTAAATATTTGCCTTACTTCTGTTAGTCTATTGCAAACTCATTAAAAGCAGAGCCTGTATCTTATTAATGTTTATATTCTTTGCCACTTGTAAAACAGTGTCTTTCTTATATTTATAGTAGATTCTCAATAAAAACTTGAGGTAGTCAATGAATGGCAAAACCTTTTAAACAAAGTCCAAAGGTGGGAAGCAAAGAGCAAAGTGGGGTCTTTTTGTTCTGTCATTTTCCTTCTCTAAGCCTTTGAATACTTATAAAGTCTTTGTTACAAACTGATTACCTCACTGGATAATTCACACTTTAAAAACAGACCTGTAGTACGAACATTCTATTTTATTTTAAAATTTATTTTTAATTGACAAATACTAATTGTATTTATTTATGGTGTACATGATTTTTGAGATGTGTATACACTGTGGAGTGACTAAATTGAACAAATTAACATACTTTGATGTTAAAGGGTTAATACTGGTCCCTGGCTAAGCTATTTGCATGTTAACATAATGGCCTTTGGATATGTAATAAATAGACTGACAGGAATGTTTCGAAGGAGAAGTCTTTTAATTCTCTGCATATTAGGTAGGTCGTGTGTGTGTGTGTGTGTGTGTGTGTGTGATTTGGGAATGTGTGCTTTCAACAAATATTTAGTGAATACCTTTTATGCACAAAAGTTTCTTCCTGCTCACAACCAATCCTAAACCACAGTACTGTTAGCTACCAATAAAGGATTAACTTGATCCTGTAACTGTGAAAGAGCATTTGTCACTTATTTTCTCCACACAAAAATTTAAATGAATGAAACAGACAACAGCTGCTCTTTTTCCATAAAAGGAGCAACGAAATAATATCATTAACACATCCAGTTCTCTTGCATCCTTTACTACATGCAGGATGATTGTGTGCCCATAAAAGATTCCATTTAACAGGCCGGGCTTGGTGGTTCAACCTGTAATTGCAGCATTTTGGGAGGCCAAGACGAGTGGACTGCCTGAGCCTGCAGGTTCGAAACCAGCCCAGGCAACTTGGCGAGACCTCATCTCTACAATAAATTAAAAAAAAAAAATTAGCTGGGCGTGGTAGTGTGCAACTGTAGTTTTGGCTATGTGGAAGGCTGAGGTGGAAGGATCGCCTGAGCCCACCAGGTCGAGGCTGCGGTGGCCATGAGTGTGCCATGGCACTCTAGCCTGGGCGACAGAATGAGACTCCAACTCAAAAAAAAAAAAAAAAAAGATTCCTTTTAACCAAAGACTGCAGCTGAAATTATTTTGAAAACCATTCATCTAGGTGATCCAGTGTTCCCTTCTTCAAATAAAAATTGAACAAACAATACTCCATGGACAGTCCCAGGGACACACTCAGGGAGGTATAAGCAGACAGAGGTCCAGGCTAAGAATGCACAGCGCTCAGATATACAGCACAAGGGTTCTCACAGAGACCTATCAGAGGCTTTCCAGGGCTGGCACAGGGCAGCCCACTTTCGGAAGTCATAGTTCTAAAATAAATCTAGTAAATAGTTATATTTCCTTTTTTGTTTCCATTTTTAAAAGAAATACAATTTCAACTATTTTCTGATGTTGACACCAGTGATTTACAAGGAGTTTCAAAATGAAAGCTTCAGAAAACTTAAGAATAGTTGTCTTTGACTTCTCTTATTTTTTAAGTTACAAACCTAAAGCACTCCTGTTTTGGGTCATTAGAAAACTCAGTCACCAGAAAGAAGGATAAAAAATGTCTCCCCTCACCTCCTAATCCTCTTCTTGATTCTGACTAACACAGAAGTCTGATAGAAGAGAAAAAAAATGGAGACAAAAGCATGCACTTTTGCCTCTTGAAGGCCAGGTGAGTTGTAGCCTAGCCGTCAGTAGCCTATAAAATCCATTTAGGAAGAAACAGGAAAGAAAGGAATGAGAAATTTTAAGAAAGAAGGTTATAATAAAAAAGCTTCATTACTGCATAGTTTCCTATAAGCAAAAACTATTTCATGGCCACAAATATATTCTGATGGCCTACAAATGATTACCAATAGTAACAAAGGAGAATCTATGAGGGCTTTTAGTTCTCTAACAGTGGAGAATTTACTCCACTAAACTCATCCATACTATAAAATGAAAAACATGTGAACACATATGTCCTACACTGAGAAAATCATAGTGTTCAAAAGAATATACATATTTCAATTTACAATAGTAAAATTACCTGGTGATATATGATTACTACTGATAATTTGTAGGTATACTAGCTAATTTGGCAAAAATAAACTACAAAGTACTTTAGCATATGGGACCTTTCTATGGAAGTTGGGGTGGAAGTTGAGGAGGGAGTCAAGACATCCTCTTCACTAGTAGCTGTCTGAACTGAGAAGATTGACAAACTGAATAACACCTAAATTGGCAGTCATCTGCAATGAGTCTAATTTTCTTTTCTTTATTTTTTTTTTTGAGTTGGATTATCACTCTGTCGCCCAGACTGGAGTGCAGTGGCACGCTCCCGGCCACCGCAGCCTCACCCTGCTGGGCTCAGGTGATCCTTCTGCCTCAGCCTTCCAAGTAGCTGGAACTACAGGCGCGTGCTACCACACTCAGGTAATTTTTTGGTTTATTGTAGAGATGAGGTCTCGCCAAGTAGCCCAGGTGGGTCTCGAATCCGCGGGCTCAGGCAATCCACTCACCTCAGCCTCCCAAAGCAAGGGATTACAGGCTGAGCCACCAAGCCTGGCTGAGTCTAATTTTCTTAGGTAATTTTGTAGGATTAAACTTATCCTAAAGTGGCCACAAACTGATGCTAAAGCTTTCTCTTATCTAGTAAGCCTAGGTTTCCATAAGCAAAACTTAGCTCAATTCTTATTTTTTCTGGTTCAGCACAGACATGAGGTTGACTATATTTTAGTTCAGAATTTTTGCAAGGACAGTACTCAAAATGCTATTGAGATTTTCTATATTCCATGCAGCAGTTATAATCAGTGAAAAGACTACATAGGAACTCAGTGTAAAAAAGAATATGGGTTCACTCAGGATTGTCATCATCAAAGACATGGTTAAATACTAGTGGCAATATCTATGGTGTAGAAAGCCTTCAAAGGGGAACAGAAAGTACAGCTGGATTTCTTTTAACTGAGTGGAGTAACAATAAGGATCTCTGTTATGCAGTAGTAACTTTTTTGTGTGTGTGGCATGGTCATCTTGAAATAGAGTTGTTTATACCAAAGTCATTGTTTTCCTCTTCTAAATACATCTTTTTAAACTTTTTTACATTTCTCCTGGTTTGAAAATCAATTTTTAAAATTAAAAACAAATGAAGAAAAGAAGCTTTCAGATCATAGAAAAGAATACAGCAGAAGCAAGATGTTTATGCAGATTTTTGATTAAATCCAAAACCTCAGGAAGAAACTTTATTTTTCAAAATAATCAGTAAAAGAGTTCCCTAAACTACCCAAAGTGCAAAATGTTATTCATTCTTTGGATACACTGCAAATATAAAGAAGACTTGTTCTGACCCTATTAATATAACTCCTTCTATATCACAGTATTTGCAGCTTGAATTCTATGTATTTCTACTTCCTGAATCTTTCTGAACAGCAAACTAAGATAATGAATAGCTTTCCTAGGAAACTTAAAGAGCAAATATGATAGTAATATATTCAGCTTAAATAGTTAGGAACTTTGGTAATTCAGAGAATTTGTGGCATAAATGTGCACACATTTAGCCTTCCATATAAATCTTTCCAGTTAAAAGAAATTCGGGCAACTCCCTTGGGTCCCCTCCCACTGTGGGAGGTTTTCTGTCCTCTTAATAAATCCTGCTTTAAAAAATAAATAAATAAAAGAAATTCATTCCAAAGTGCTAGGGAAACATGAACAGTAATAGAGTTTGTAGACTCAAGACTACATTTTGTATATCTGAAAATAATTTCGTATATTGTCTTCAATTTAATAGTTGTATAAATTTTGCTACTTGTTTATTCAAGATAATGAACCTTATAGCATTTCTGATAAAATGTAGAAAGTATGGCTGAAAGGATTGTTTTTTAAGGGTGAATAAAAAATATTAAAGTTCTCCTGGGATTTTTGTACATCAAGATGATAAAACAGGCATAACTGTTATAAAATGTTAGCACCAAAATTTATCTCAACAGTTTATCACTCATAGGATAAAATTTCAATTCCTTATATAGTATACAATTCTTTACTTCCTTTTTAGCCTCACCAGTCATTTCTCCATACTTAGAAAATGGGTAATATTGTAGATATCAGACTATACTGTACTATTTCATAATTTTCTCCCATAGCACATCATGTTCTTTTTGAGTAGGATAACTTTTTTTCCAACCTTCCTTTTTCCAGGGAAATGATTACTCTTACTTCACAACATTTTTTCAGCAAGAAAGTACTCAAATAAGGATGGGAACATGTCAAAAGGATCTTGGAGCAAGCTTGAAGAAGTTCCATATGGCCAAACTGGTACAATTTGATCATACAAATAAATTAGGATATTAACAGATTTTAATCTATTTAATAAAATACAATAAGAATCCATGAACATATACGAATATAAATATAGAAATTATTTAAAAAAATTATTCCTAGCCGGGCTCGGTGGCTCAGTCTGTAATCCCGTGCTTTGGGAGGCTGAGGTGAGTGGATTGCCTGAGCCCATGGGTTCGAGATTCACCCAGGCAACTTGGCGAGACCTTATCTCTACAATAAATCAAAAAATTAGCTGGGCATGGTAGTGTGCACCTGTAGTTCCAGCTACTTGGAAGGCTGAGGCAGAAGGATCGCCAGAGCCCAGCAGGGTGAGGTTGTGGTGGCCGGGAGCGTACCACTGCACTCCAGTCTGGGCGACACAGTGAGACTCCAACTCAAAAAAATAAAAATAAAAAAATTCCTTATAACAGAAGGTCAACTGTTAAGTGAAGAAATGCTGAAATTAGAAAATCACTTGGCAACGATTAGAATAGTTTATGCAAAAATCATCAATTGATATTACGACTAGAAGGTAAAAGTCTTAAGAAAAACAACACATCTTTATGGTCTCAAAGTATATCCCCACCACATACTTATCAACTACAAAGCAAAAACAGTAATTTTATAGTGGAGAAACCTGGCAGACTTTACCTTAGCCAAGTGATCAAAATTAACATCACCAGTAATGGGACAACTGACATCATGATATGATGCACTTAGAAAGACACATCACATCTGAAGTATTCTTGAAAAAAATGCATAATCCGAATTGAACCATTAGGAAACATCAGAAAAATATAAATTCAAGGAACACTGTACAAAATAACTAACCTATATTCTTCAAAAATATAAAGGTCATGAAAGACAAAGAAAAACTTAAAAAATTATTCTATATTAAAGGAACCTAGAGAGACATGATAGCTGAATGTAATGGATGATTCTGGATTGGATCCCAGATCAGAAGACATGAAAGTTTTCCCCTTTGTTTTAGAGAACATTATTAGAAAAACAGGTAAAATTTAATTTGAATAAGACTACATAATAGTATTGTGTGGGCAATGTTCATTTCCTGATTTTCATAATTGTACTGTGGTTATGTAAGAGAAAGTCTTTTTATCCTCCCTCCCCCTAAAATTTTTGGAAAGAAAAATACATACTAAAGTATTTAGTGATAAAGAGGAATCATGTCTGCAATTAACTCATAAGCAGTTTAGAAAAATACGTATATTAACATATAAAGAGAAATGATAAAGCAAATGTGACAAAATGTTAACATTTGTGGGAGTCTGGGGGAAAGGTACACAGGAATTCTTTATACTATTCTTGCATCATTTCTGAAGCTTAAAATTATTTCAAAATTTAAAAAAAACTTTTAGTAATCCTTCTATGAAGCATTGCATGCAATGACCCTTCTTTTTTATTTTCTGCATCTCGATTTTTTTGCACTATAAGATATTGTATCTTAGGATTTTCATTGTGTGTATATATATACATATAAATTTTTTTTTTTTTTTTTTTAGTTGGAGTCTCACTCTGTCGCCCAGACTGGAGTGCAGTGGCCGCTCCCAGCCACCGCAGCCTCGACCTGCTGGGCTCTGGTGATCCTTCTGCCTCAGCCTTCCAAGTAGCCGGAATCATGGGCATGCGTTACCAAGCCTGGCTGATTTTTTGATTTATTGTAGAGATGAGGTCTTACTGCCCAGGCGGGTCTCGAACTCGCGGGCTCAGGCAATCCACTCACCTCAGCCTCCCAAAGGCGCGGGATTACAGGCTGAGCCACCGAGTCCGGCTTTCATTGTGTATATTAACCACATATCCCATGGTAGTTATACTTACTTGTATAGTGTCTGTTTTCTTAAGTAGATTGTCATCTCTTTGAGGAAGAAAAATGTCTTAACAGCAAGGCTCAAAGATGTTATGCACACAGTACAGTCTAGATTATAACAGACTGACAAAGAAGATGTGCAGGATAAACAAACACTACATATAACTTCAAACCTTATTCTGGTCAATAATTTCAGTGTTCTCTTTTCTAAATTGTCCATTAAGAAATACTGCAAGCTGGGATCGGTGGCTCAGCCTGTAATCCCATGCTTTGGGAGGCTGAGGTGAGTGGATTGCCTGAGTCCGCGGGTTCGAGACCCGCCTGGGCAACTTGGCAAGACTTCATCTCTACAATAAATCAAAAAATTAGCTGGGTGTGGTAGCGCATGCCTGTAGTTCCAGCTACTTGGAAGACTGAGGCGGAAGGATCACCGGAGCCCAGCAGATCGAGGCTGTGGTGGTCGGGAGCAACCACTGCACTCCAGTATGGGCAACAGAGTGAGACTCCAATGCAAAAAAAAAAAAAAAAAGAAAGAAAGAAATACTGCAAACATTTGTTAACAATAAACTGAAAACTAGGGTTTTCCTCTCTTTTCTCCACCTTTTTGATAAACTACAATAATGAGTCAATTTAGTAGGCAAAATTTAAAAAAGAATAAGAGAATATAATATTGATAATTTTTAGCTAAGGTCAAGTAATCAGGGAAATGGAAAACCAACTTTTCTCAATGCATGTACTACCTAGTATAAAGATTAAATGATAACCGTGTAAGCAACACTGTAAGCAAATCCTTACAAGCTGCAATTCCTTTAGTCAATCTTAGTCATGCTACATGGTGGTGTTTCTTATAAGGTATAAGAACATAAGACTGCAACTTCCAGAATGCTCACTCTAAATATTAACATAAATGACAGACTAATAAAAAAATAAATTTCAGTTGATATCTTTTGCAAGTTGTAAACAATATTAAACATGATCTTTAGGTACATGATATGTGTTAATTTGTATAGTTGGAAAGGAAATCTCAGAAAGGTGATCATATAGAATCAGGCTAAGTCTCAAATATGAAGATTGAGTGCCCCCGGTGAATACAGAAATCTAGTTTTTAAGGTATTTTGAGTCTATGTAGATAAAACTATGCAGTTACTTATTCTATATTTATTTGGCACTGGATATGATCTAGGGCTTTCTCTAAGCCTAAAAAAGTGGGGTTAATTTCACAACTAAATCTGCTGTTAGAAGTGCTATAGTTTATATAAGGGAAACAGTTATATGTTAGTAGTAGCGGTTTTCTAAGTAGTAAGAATGATAGTAACTTTTATTTTTCTGTATTATTCAGGTTTTACATTGATATTATGTCACAAAAAGTTAATAAGCACTTTTTGATTTGCAGTAATAATTTTTGTAATTAATCCCAGCTGGGGTTCAGGGAAATTTCTCAACAGCATCTGGTTTACTTGTGTTTTTAGACATCAAAAGCTTCCTACTGCTCTAGGGACAAAGCTCCCACTGCCTAGAGTAATATGCTAGATCTTTCATAAGTTTGCTTTTTACACATACCCTGTTCTATCTATAGCAAACAATAACTTCCAGTACACAGTATGACTTTTTCACACATCTGTCTCAACTGCCCTTTCCCTTCCAGCCCAACTAGCAAACACTTGCTGGTCTTTCAAGACTATGAAGGTATAGATCTTAGCAGCACTGTAATTCATTCAGTTGGTAAAGTAAGAAACTGCAGCTCATTCTTGATTTCCCTCCCTTCCACATCTAGTTCTCAATCCTGCCAGTTCTGATTTCTTAATATTTCAAAAAATTTGGTTTTATTTTTGTTTATATTGCTTTAGCTTTAATTCAGGCTCTTATCAAACTCCTGTTTCTAATCTTGCCTAGACTTAAGCCTTTCGCCACAAAGTAATAAATGTTTCTCCAAAAGTTCAAATTTGATTTTGTCAATTCCATGTCAAATTCCTTTATTGGCCTTTATAATAAAGTCCAAACTCTTTGGCACAGCACTTAGGAGGTTTATCTACAAAAACTATATGGCCGATTGGAGGTCAAGATCTGGTAACTTTTCCAACTTCTTTCCCTACTTCCTCCTCCTCCTCTTCCAATCGCCCCACCCCAGCCTACCCCATCTTTGTGTCACAATGCTTGGAGCATTGTGGTAAGCTCTCATAAATATTTTTCCTCAATTAACTTATATATATATTTTTTGAGTTGGAGTCTCACTCTGTTGCCCAGGCTGGAGTGCAGTGGCATGTTCCCGGCCACCACAGCCTTGACCTGCTGGACTCAGGCAATCCTTTGCCTCAGCCTTCCAAGTAGCTGGAACTACAGGTGTGTGCTATCACGACTGGCCAATATTACTTTTAATTAGAGTGGTAATCTGAGATTAAACAGACAAGTTCTGGTGGACAGAACAGTCCGAAAAAAGCAGCTTTGCTGGAAATCCTCCATTTAGTTCTCCATATAACTTTCAACTCTTCTCAATTCTGCTCTGTGCCATAAAGGATAGCATTTATGGATAGGATCAATAGTCTCCCTGTCCCAGTGGCTTTTCTGCTTGAGTTCAGCCTGTGAGAGGCATTGGCAGGAAAATGGAGAGTAGAAGAAAGCAGACAAGGTTTTTATTCCTTTGGTGCTCTGACTGCTGCTTGACAGTGATTCTATTCCTTTATTGAAGCCCATTGAGTCTGTGAGCAGCTCTCTAAAACCTAAGGTTCTTTTCAGGTATTTGCTTCTTTCCCTGGCACCTTAAGGCTTAGAGGTAGTAACAATTCCCTTTTGTTGTACCTGCAAAAGTTTTCACCTTTTCTTATTTTTCCTTAACCCTAACTACTCTCATTTTTCCTTAACCCTAACTACTCTATTTTAACTAGCTCCTCCATCAAATCCATTATCTTGCATGAGTATATCATGTGTCCTGTCAGGATGCTTAGTGAGATAACAGCCAAGGTAAGGATGAATCCTGTATGTTTAGAGAAGAATGCAGAGGTCAGGCTAGAGTACTGGGAGTTGAGGCTAGAAAAGTGACTAAAAGCACATCATGAAAGCCATTGAATGCCAGGCTTTGGAGTTTGAATTTTATTATGTAAGTCAACAGGAAATTGTTTCTAAGCATGAGAATACACCCATAAAGATTTCCTGTAGACAATAAATTCTACCACAGAAAGGTTAAAAGATTTGCTCAAAATCATATCTCTAAATGAATAGTAGGTCAAGATTAAAAGGCCAGGTCTCTTGATTTTTAGTCTTGTATGTTTCTTTCTGTACCACACTAGGGGAACACTTTTTCCCTTCAACTTAAGTTAGTAAATATGTATTGAATACCCTCTATAAGATACTTTGTTAAGCATTCCTTATCTGTGGTCTTTCATGGAACACCCAAATCAGGTTGTGTTTTTAGGAAAAAAGTAACAGACTGCATATGTTTGTTTTTAAGGTACAAACAAAATACTATGGAAGATAACAAGGAAAACGGAATAACTAATTCTGTTGAGACAAGCCGTAAGGCTTCACTAAGGAGGTAACAATTGAGTTTAACTTTAACCAATGAGAAAAAGGGGAGGAACACCTGAAACTAGAGAAAAAGAATGAGCAAAATCATAGAGATTTGTAAGCACCTTTCTTTATATTTATTATTATTTTTTAGAGATGGGGTCTTGCCATGTCACCCAGGCTAGAATGCAATGGTGCAATCGTAGCTCCATCATAGCTCATTGCTGCCTCAAACACCTTCTTGGGTTTGGATGTGCCTAGGTGCACTCCCAACTACAGGCATGCACCATTATATCTTGCTTACTTTTAGAGAATGAGGAAGTGCCCAATGAAGTTAGAGGTTGGAGACTGGAGGTAAAGAGGATAAAAGATAAGGTATAAGACTGGCCAATTCAGTTAAGGACAATTTGGAGGCAAGTACTGTAGAAAATGGAGAACTATTCAAAATTTTCAGTAGGGAAGTAATATGTATCTTAAAATGTAATACTTAACTGATGCAAGATTGGAAGGGAGAGAGATTGAAGATAAGAAGATTAGTTATGCTACTGTAGTCCTAAGTGTGAAGGATGAAGGCTTGAACTATTACAACAGGAATGGGAAAAAGAATATTTAGAAATTGTAACAGAGGATTCTATGACTGAGTTTTGTAAAGGAGATAGTGAGATTTCTAGTTGTCAGAGTGAGGGGGCTATCATTATTTATAAGAACAATACAGAAACAATTTGAAGGAAAGGCTTCTAATTTTGTTTTCTGATGAGGAAAATGTGAGATGCCAATAGGACATCAAAGGGTGATTTCAGTATGTAACAGCACAGGAGGTCTGAAACTTGGAAGGGACATCAGGGTTAAAATTGAAAGTCATTAGTATACTGGTGGTGAATCTAATAAAGAGAATAAAAAATTCACGTGTTATATGTAGACTGGTAAAAGGACACCTCATAAGAAAGAGATTTTGAAGGACAATGTATGTTCATTCCAGAATACATTCTATGGTCAATTAGCTTTCTTTTTTTAGTCTTTCCAGATGTTTAATCCATATAGATTGTTTGTAACCCTTTGAACAATTTTTAAGTATTTATATTATGCTAACAATTTAACAAAATTAATTATGTACAGATCTGTAGAAGCTTTTCATCTTGTGTGAATAAAACTCTATAACCACTGAAAAACTCCCCATATCCTTCTTCCCCTGGCTCCTGACAACCACCACTCCACCACTCTACTTTCTTTTTCTATGAGTTTGATTATGTTAGATATGTCATAGAAATAGAATCATGAAGAATTTTCTGTTTGTAATTGACTTATTTCATTTAGCACGATGTCATTAAGATTCATCCAGATTGTATGAAAATACCATATTTTGCTTATTCACTCATCTGTTAATGGACATTTAGGTTACTTCCACATGTTGGCTATTGTGGATAATGCTAAAATAAACAAATAAACTGTGCAAATATCTCTTTAAGATACTATTTTCAAATCTTTTGGATAAATACCCAGAAGTGGTATTGACAGATCACATAAAGTTCTATTTTAAGTTTCCTAGGAAATACTTTATTATTTTCCACAGCATTGCACCATTTTACATTCCCACCAACAGTGCATAAGCATTATAATTTTTACCTATTCTTGACAACACTTGTTATTTTCTATGTTTGTAATAATATCCATAGGTACAAGGCCATATTTCATTGTGATTTTGATTTGTAGTTCCATGATGATTAGTGACACTGAGCAGCTTTTCATATGCCTGTTGGCCACCTGTATATATTTCTTGAGAAATATCTGTTCAAGTACTTTGCCTATTTTTTTCTTTGTCTTTATCCCAATAGCTTTCAAGGGTGTATACAAAGTACAAATAGTTTTTGGTTACACGGTTGCTTTGTATAGTGGCAAAAATGTCTGGGCTTTAAGTGTACCCACCACTCCTACTTGGGTACATTGTACCCAATTGGTTATTTTTTCTTCTTCCACCCCGTCCTCCCCTCCCCCTTCTGAGTCTCCAATGTCCAATATATCATTCTCTGTGCCTTTGCACATCCTTTGTTTAGCTACCACTTATAAGTGAGAACATGCAGTGTTTGGTTTTCCTTTCCTGTGTTAGTTCTCTTAGAATGATGTTCTCCAATTCCATCCGAGTTGCTCAAAAGATATTATTTTATTCTTTTTAATGGCTGAATAGTATTCCACAATGAACATATACCACATTTTCATTAGCTACTTGATCAGTTGATGGCATTTAGGTTGATTTTATATCTTTGAAAATGTGAATTGCACTGTGATGAAAATGCCAGGGCAGGTATCTTCTTTATTTTTTATGAGTTGAAGTCTCACTCTGTCTGAAGCCTCAACCTGCTGGGCTCAGGTGATCCCTACGCTTCAACCTTCCAAGTAACTGGAACTACAGGCATGTGCCATCACGCCAGGCTAATTTTTCTTGATTTACTGTAGAGATGAGGTCTCGCCAAGTTGCCCAGGCTGGTCTCAAACCTGTGGGCTTAGGCAATCCTCTCACCTTGGCCTCCCAAAGTGCTGGGATTATAGGTGTGAGCCACTGCACCTGACCAGGTGTCTTTTTTTTAATATAATGACATCTGTTCCTTTGGGTAGATACCTAGCAATGGGATGGCTGGATTAAATGGTAGATGCACTTCAAGTTCTTTGAGAAATCACCATACCAATTTTTATAGAGGTTGTATTAATTTACACTCCTACCAACAGTATGTAAGTGTTCCCTTTTCACTGCATCCATGCCAGTATCTATTGTTTTTTGATTTTTAAATAACGGCCATTCTGACTGGTGTACAATGGTACCTCATTTTGGTTTTAACTTGCAATTCCTTGATGATGAGTGATGTTGACCATTTTTTTTCATGTTTGTTGGCCATCTGTATATCTTCTTTTGAGAAATGTCTGTTCATGTTGTTTGCCCACTTTTTAATGGGGTTATTTGCTTTTTTCGTGCTCATTTGTTTGAGTTCTTGTAGATTCTGGATATTAATCCTTTGTCAGATGTATAGATATTTGCAAATATCTTCTCCCATTCTATAGGCTGCCTATTTGCTCTGCTGATTACTTCTTTTGCTGTGCAAAAGTCTTTTAGATTAATCCCACTTATTTTTGTTTTTTGGGGTTTTAGCCATAAATTCATTGTGTAGACCAATGTACAGAAGAGTTTTTCTTAGGTTTTCTTCTACAATTTTTATGGATTCAAGCCTGACTTTTAAGTCTTTGATTCATGTCAAGTTAATTTTTGCATATGGAGAGAGATAAGGATCAAGTGTCATTTTTCTGCATGTAGCTATCCAATTTTCCCAGCACTATTTGTTGAATAGGATGCCCTTTCCACAGTTTATGTTTTTGTCTGCTTTGTTAGAGACCAGTTGGTTGCAGATATTTGGGTTTATTTCTGGATTATCTATTCTGTGCAATTGATTGATGTGTCTGCTCTTGTACCAGTACCATGCTGTTTTGGTTACTACAACCTTGTAGTATAATTTAAAGTCAGATAATGTGATGCCTCCCACTTTGTTATTTTTGCTTAGGATTGCTTTGGCTATTTTGGTTCTTTTTTGGTTTTATATGAATTTTAGGGTTGTTCTTTCTAATTCTGTGAAAAATGACATCCATAGTTTGATAGGGATTACACTGAATCTGTAGATTACCTTGTGTAATATGGTCATTTTAACAATATTGATTCTTCCAATTCATGAACATGGGATGTTTCTCCATCTGTTTGTCTCTTCTAAAATTTCTTTCATAAATGTTTTGTAGTTCTCTTTATAGAGATCGTTCACTTCCTTGGTTAAATATATCCCTAGGTATTTTAGTTTTTCGGCTGCTATTGTAAATGGAATTGAGTTCTTCATTTGATTCTCAGTTTGGTCACTATTTGTGTATAGCAGTGCTACTGATTTGTGTGTATTGATTTTGTATTTTGAAACTTTACCAAAGTCATTTACCAAGTCCAGGAGTCTTTTGGAGGAGTTTTTAGGATTCTCTTAAGATCATATTGCTGGTATATAAGATAGTTTGATTTATTCTTCTCCAATTTGGATACTATATACTTCCTTCCTTTGCCCAGTTTTTTAACTGGGTTATTTAATTTCTTTGCTACTGAGTTGAAGCATTCTTTATATAGTGTGGATATTAACCTCTTACCAGATAAATAATTTTAAATTATTTTCTCCTATTCTGTAGTTGCTTTTTCATTTTGTTGATTGTGTCCTTTGGTGACGTCTTATTTGTCTATGTTTGCATTAGATGCCTATGCTTTTGGTGTCACATCCAAGAGGTCATTTCCCATTCCAATGTCATTTTATTCATATTTTCTTCTAGGAATTTTATAGCTTGAAGTTTTATATTTAGGTATTTAACCCATTTTGAGCCATTTTTTGTATGGTGTAACTTAAGGGATTATCTTCACTTGCATAAGGATAGCTGTTTTCCCAACATTTGTTGAAGGTACTCTCCCTTCCTCACTTAGTAGTCTTAATATCCTTTTCAAAGGTCATTTGACCATATACATGAGAGTTTATTTCTGGGCCCTGTGTGCTTCTCCATTAGTCTATATAACTGAATTTATGACAGTACCGTACTGTTTTGATTACTGTTTAACTTTGTAAAAAATTTTGAAATCAGTTAAGTGTGAGGCTCACAGCTTTGTTCTTCTTTTTCAAGATTGTTTTATCTATTTCAGGACTTCTGACATACCCTATGTATTTTAGAATATCACTTTCCTATTCTGCAAACCATGTCATTGGGATTTTGATAGGGATTGAACTGAATCTATAGACTGCTTTGGATAATATGGATATTTTAACTATATTAACTTCCAATTCATAAACACAGGATATCTTTCCATTGACTTGTGTCTTTAATCTTATTCAGCAATATTTTTTGTAGTTTCCACTGTATAAGTCTTTCATCTCTGTAGTTAAGTTTATTTCTAAGTATTTTATTATTTTTGATGTCATTGTAAATAGAATTATTTTCTTAATTTCCTTTTCAGACTGTTAAATGTTCATTGTTAGCATATAGAAATGTAACTAATTTTTTATTGATGATTTTGTATTCTGCAATTTTGCTGAATTCTTTTATTAGTTCTAACAGGTGTGTGTGTGTGTGTGTGTGTGTGTGTGTGTGTGTGTGTGAGAGAGAGAGAGAGAGAGAGAGAGAGAGAGAGAAAGAGAGAGAGAAAGCAAGATGAAGGAGGAGGGAGAGAGGAATGTTTAGGGTTGTCTACATATAAAATCTGTCATCTGAAAACTTCTTCCTTTCCAATTGAAATGCCTTTTATTTCTTTTTCTTGCCTAATTGCTCTGGTTAGGGCTTCCAGTGTTATACTGAATACAAGTGGCAAAAATCAGTATCTTTGCCTTGTTCCCGTTATTAGAGAAAAAGCTCTCAGTTTTCCACTATTGAGTATGATGTTAGTTGTGGGCTTTTAATATATGACTTTTATTGTGCTGAGGTAATTTTCTCTTATGTCTAATTTGCTGATTGTGATTATAATGAAAAGTTGCTGAATTTTGAAAATTGCTTTTCCTGTACCAAGGTGATCAAGTTACTTTTATTCTTTGTTCTGTTAATGTGGTATATAACACTTACTGGTTTTCACACATTGAACCATCCTTGTATCCCAGCAATCCCACATGTCAATGGTGAATCATCTTTTTAATGTGCTGTTTAATTTGATTTGCTAGTATTTTGTTGATAATTTTTGCATGACTATTCACCAGTTATATATTTTTTGTAATATTTGTGTCTGACTTTGACATCAAGGTAATGCAGGCCTCTTAAAATGAGTTTGGAAGTGTTCCCTCCTCTAAGTTTTTTAAAGAGTTCGAGAAGAATGAACAACAGTTCATTCTTAAAAGTTTGGTTGAATTATCTAATGAAGTCCTCTGGTCATTGGATTTCCTTGGTTGAGAGGTTTTTGATTACTGATTCAATATCCTTAGTTGTTATAGCTATGTTTAGATTTTGTTTACTGATAATTCAGTCTTGTTAGGTTATGTGTTTCTATTTCTTCTAGGTTATTCAGTTTGTTGGCCTATAATTGTTCATAGTGGTCTCATCTATTTCTGTGGCATCAGTTGCAATACCTCCTGTTTCATTTCTGATTTTAATTCTTTTGAATCTTTTCTTTCTTTCTTAGTTTAGTTAATAGTTTGTCAATTGTTGACATTTTCAAAAATACTTTTAGTTTTATTTTTCTAGTATTTTTATTCTCTATTTTGCTTATTTATGATCAATTCTTTATTATTTTCTTCTTTTTACTAACTTTGGGGTTAGTTTGTTTGTTTTTAGCTCCTTTAGGTGAAAAATTAAGTTACTGCTTTTAGATCTTTCTTCCTCTTATTTTTCCTATCTTCCTAAGTTCTTTCTTATCTTCCTAAAGATAAGATTTGTTTTATCTTATTTTATTTATAGTTTTAGAGATGAGGTCTTTCTCTGTTATCCAGGCTGAAGTGCAGTGGCATGATCACAGCTCACTGTAGCCTTGAACTCCTGGGTTCAAGCAATCCTCCTGGCTCTGCTTCACAAGTACCTAGGACTACAGGCATATACCATCACACCCTACAATGAATTTTTATTTTTGTAGAGACGAGTTCTCACTATTTTGCTCAGGGTGATCTTGAACTCCTGGCCTCAAGCGATCCTCCTGCCTCAGACTCCCAAAGTGCGGGATTATAGTTATGAACCACTATGATTGGTTGGTACCTATATACTTATAATTGTTATATGTTCCTGGTGAATTGATCTTAATATCCTTGTCTCTTATGATAGCTTTTAACCTAAGCCTACTTAGTCTGATACACATATGGCCACCCTTGCTCTTTTGGATATGTTTTGCATAAAATATCTTTTTCCATCTTTTCACTTTCAGTCTGTGTGTGTCTTCACTACGGTGAGTCTCTTATAGACAGCATATAGTTGCATCATGCTTTTTTTTTTGAATTGGAGTCTCACTCCATCACCCAAGCTGGAGTGCATTGGCATGCTCACGGCCACCCCAGCGTCAACCTGTTGGGCTCCTGCTGGGCTCCTTCCACCTCAGCCTTCCAAGTATCCGGGACTTCAGGTGTGTGCTACCAAGCCCAGCTAAATTTTTTTTTAAGTTCTTTTTTTTTTTTTTGAGCTGGAGTCTCACTCTGTCGCCCCAGACTGGAGCCTCAACTGCTGGGATCTGGCAATCCTTTCACCTCAGCCTTCCAAGTAGCTGGAACTACAGGCGCGCACTACCATGCCCAGCTAATTCTTTTGATTTATTGTAGAGATAAGGTTTTGTCAAGTTGTCCAGACTATTCTCAAACCTGTGGGCTCAGGTAATCCCCTCACCTTGACCTCCCAAAGTGCTGGGATTACAGGTTTGAGCCACTGCACGCAGTCAGATCTTGCTTTTTTAATCCATTTAGTCATTCTATGTCTTTTGATTGGGAAGCTTAACGCAATTACATTTAAAAATCTTATTATTGCCACATGTTCTGTCTTGTAGCTATTTTGTTTTGTCCCTCTTTTCTTGTTTTGTTGCCTTTCTTTGTTATTGATGTGCTTTGATTCCCTTCTCATTTTCTTTTCTGTTTATTCTATAAGTATTTTCTTTCTGATAACCACAGGACTCATGTAAAATATCTTAGAGTTATAACAATCTATCAATTGTGCACAAAAACTCTACTCTGTTACACTTTTTCACCTTCATGATTTTGATGTTACAAATTGCAACTGTACATATTGTTTATCTATTAATATACTTTTATAGTTATAGATTATGCTTTTGTTTATTAAATTCTATGCCAGAATTAAATGTGCTTCACGTACATTATAGTATTCTAGTCTTCTGAATTTATATATATATTTTCCTTTATATTTTAGTAAGCTTTGTATTTTCATTTACTTTTTTGGTCGAATGTCCTTTTGTCTCAACTTGCTGGATTCTCCTTAGCATTTCTTTCTTTCTTTTTTTTTTTGAGTTGGAGTATTATACTGTCACCCAGGCTGGAGAGCAGTGGCATACTCATGGCTATGCCAGCATCAACTTGCTGGGTTCCAGTGATCCTTCTGCCTCAGCCTTCCAAGTAGCTGGAACTATAGGAGTGTGCTACCATGCCTGGCCAATTTTTGATTTATTGTAGAGACAAGGTCTCGCCAAGTTGCCCAGGCTCAGGCAATCCACTTGCCTCAGCCTCCCAAAGTGCTAGGATTACAGACTGAGCCACTGAGACCTGCCAGCATTTCTTACAAACAGGTTTAGTTGTTATGAACTCCTTTAGCTTTTATTTATCTGGAAAAGTCTTTATTTCTCTTTCATTTTTGAAGGTGGTTTGTGAGATATACTATTCTTCACTTACAGGTATTTTCTTTCAGTACTTTGAATATATCACACCACTCCCTTCTGGCCTGCAAAATTTCTGCTGAGATATCCAATGACATTCTTATGAGATTGTCCTGTACAAGATAAGTCACTCTGCTCTTGCTCCTTTTGAGAATTTTCTTTGTCCATGACTTTTGAAAGTTTGATTGTAACACGTCTCAGTATTGGCCTCTTTGGATTCATCCTTATTGTATCCTTTGAACTTGAATTGTTTTGATGTATATTTCTTTCCTCATATTTGGGAAGTTTTGACCATTATTTCTTTAAATAAGTATTGTATCCTTTTCTTTCTCTCATCTCTTTTTAGGACTCTCATAATGTGTATGCTGGTCCATATGATGGCACTCCCTAAATCCGTTTGGCTTTCTTTACTTTTTTTCCCATTATTTTCTGCTCCTCTAATGTTAATTTCAAATGACCTGTGTTTGAGTTTTCTGATTCTTCTGCTTGATCAAATCTGGTGCTGAACTCTTCTAGTAATTTTTTTCAATTCTTCAGCTCTAGAATTTCTGTTTGGTTCCTTTTATATCTTTTCTCTCTTTTGTTGATACTCTTGTTTTGTTCATGCATTGGTTCCCTGATTTTGTTTAGTTGCTGATCCATGTTTTCTTTTAGATTGTGAGTTTTTAAAAGACAACTATTTCAAATTCATTGCCAAGTAATCATAGATATCTGTTTCTTTAAGATTGGTTTCTAGAGAATTATTTTGAACTTTGATTGGGCCATGCTTTCCTATTTCTTGGTGTAGCTAATAATTTTTGTGTGTGTGTTGAGTTTTATGCATTTGTGAAGACAGCCATATTTCCATTCTTTACATGGAATTTGCACAAGGAAAAACTCTCACCAGACATCCTGGATAGAGATTATGGGAGATCTTTTAATTCTTTTTTGGAGGATGTAACTTCTTTGGGCCTGTGCTTGTAATTTCCCAATTAGAGAGGTTTGCAGTTTTCTTTATCAAGAGCTTGTAATCTCTTCCTCCCTCTGGTATTTGTCAGCAACACTGCATGCTCTGTGGTGTTGCCACAGCAGGTCATCCTTATTCTTTATTCTCAGAGCCCTCCAGGCATCCAAAGTATGCCAGCACCCTTTTAGCACCCCAGCTAGGTAAGACAAAAGACATTCTCTTGGGCAACCCTCCAAAAAGTTGGAAAAGGTAATGCATGTTCCACTCTTCTCCCTCCCTCCTGAGGGAGAAGTTGAAAGTTGGGCTCCTTCTCCAGCATTGAGAGGTGCTGGCATCTGTGTGTGGCACTGTAGGCCCTGTGGTTCTCCAGCAAGCTGTCTCCAATCTCCCTTGCTTTCAGCATCCTGTAGACATCCAAACTATGCTGGTCTGTCAATGCAGTAAGACAGAAAACAATACCTTGCACAATCCTCTGAAAAGCTGGAATGTTGGATGTATGCTCCACTCTTCACCCTCCAAGAGAAGAGATGAGTCGGGTGTTCTCTCCTGATCATGCTAAGCTGTGCTGACATGGGGAAGGAATGATCACAGCCCTTCTTCTTATCCATTTCATTGAGGTTGTTCTTGGTTTTGTGCCAGCTTGGGATAATACACTTCTTACCTGTTTTCTGGAGTTCTCACAAAGGCACTGTGATCCATATATTGTTGTTGAGTTGGTGTCTCTGTGGGCAAAAGAGGGCTGGAACTTTCTATTCTCCCATCTAATGTTTTTAGCTATACTGGCTACAATGTTGACAGTGAGGAAGGTAAAAAGATTGACTAGAAGTAATAAATGGTGTAACTTTTCATATAAAATAAAAATGTGGTAATCTAGGAAAACAAGAGAAATTAGACCAAATTTAAATTAACTGCAAATTCTATTTAGAGAATTTAGGTCCACAAATACACATTAGTAATTGAGACCTGGGCATGGTAGCATGTGTCTGTAGTCTTAGTTATTCAGGAGGCTGAGTCAGGAGGATCACCTGAGTTCAGGAGTTTCAGGCTACCCTGGGCAACATAGTTAGACGCTATTTCTAAAAAAATATTTTGAGAACTTAGTAAGCAAACTACATGAGGACATATTAAAGAAAATTGAATAATACAGTTCACTTATCTAGGAGATTAGATGAGAAAGTTGAGAGAGACAGTGCTTATAAACAATACCTCAATAAATATTTATGGAAGTCAATTGCTAATTATCTTTAGTTATGTAAAGAAGGAGCATCTGAGTGATGGTAGGCAGCTGTTGTCTGATCCAGTGAATGCCAATCAAGATGATAAGGGATTAGACTGCAGCAGGGGAGAATTAGAAAACATTCTCTAAAAATAAGAGTTATAAGAAATTAGAATACTTCTCCAAGGACTACGTCAATATCTGCTTTCCCGAGAAACATAAAAAAGATAAAACTTCATGCTTCTTGATAGCAAGGCTCAAGAAAATTAACTACAGGACCTAGCTATCTAGGATAGATTAAACAGCATAAGATAGAACCAAAAAGTCTGGCAATTAAACTCCAGGCAAGAGGTGTAGTAAAAGTTCTGTACCAGATGGACATAGTGAGAATGCACGAATGGACAAAGGCCAAACTGAAAACATAAAATAATTTGAAGAGAAGGAACACAAGAAAAATCGTATTTTAAATAAACACAGAACTTCTGCTAATGTTTACTGTTTTCCTTCTCAACTCCCATTTTGGCTTCTTATTTAGAGTATTGTCTTTTGTCTGCTTATTCCTTGCTTAAGGTCTTTCTCTCATTTATTTATGCACTCAGCCATTCAATCCATATATTGAGAGTCAGTCACTGTGCTAGATTCTGGAAATAAAATCAGTGAACAAGAAAAGAGGCTTAGGGTAAAGTGGAGGAGACAGTGGAGAAGACAGAAAAGTAGTCTGCTGTAAACAGGCTTGCAATAAAGTAGGGAAACTACAGTTCACCTAGAGAAGAATATAGGAGGAACACTTTGCTCAGATTTGCAGGGAGGGAGAGCTACAGAAAGTCTCCTGGAAGAAATGTAAGATAAGTAAGAATTATGCAAGTTTTGGAAGGAATGGAAAATCAACATCTTGAGAAAGAGAGAACGATTTGCAAATTGAAATGTTCATATGGTTGGAGCACTGAATTCAAGGTATAAGCAATATAGGTAAAACTAAAGGTAAGCAGAGGTCAGATTGTAAGCAATTTTAAGGAGTTAGGGCTTCGTCCAAGAACAATAAGGAGTTATTGAAGGGGTTATGTTTTAAAAGGAATATTGCAGGTTGAAATTTGTATTTGAGAAAGACAAAAATTGTTGTAGCAAGAGGGAAAAGAAAAACACTGTAAAGATTTTTGAACAATTAGGTGGCTAGTGATGTTAATCTTTGAGATACAGGAATAAGAGCAGGACGAGATTAAAAATTTAGTTTTAGTCATGTTGAGTATGAGATACTTGTAGAAATCCAAGAAAATATCTACAATAGACAATGAGAAATATAAGTCTGAAGTTTAGGGAAAAGATATGGGCTGGAGTTATAGATTTGCCTTACTCGAAAGCCTTGTAAGTTAATGACCATTCTCATGCAGAATACAGAGTGTAAGTGAAAGTCTGAGAGACAAATATGGATACTGAAATTTAATTACTGGGCCAAAAAAAAACCCACCAAAAAACTGTAAAAGAAGCTGGAAAAAATCAAAGGATCATAAGACGAAAGAAATGCCAAGAAATAAAGTTATTTCAAGATAGAAGTAATAATTTTAAAAGGTACCAAAGCTTGGTCTGCCTTCCTTTAGGCTTTTTCTTACTCCTATATCCTAATAACAGTACTGTATGCAACCATTTTCTTAAAAGCCTGCTATCAGAGGTGGCAGTCAAATTTTCTAATAAACTTATGTAAGACTAATAATGGATTCTAAAAGTTTAACTTATTACTCCAACCAGTTAGCATATTTTCATTAAAAAATGGACTTTTGGAGACAATGTATTCACTTAAAGAATAATGGCAATACTAGTAGTACACCAGTAGAACAATAATAGTACTACTAGTAGTAATAATCATAATAGCAGCTCAAAAACTGTAGTAAGCAAAACAGCATGGCATTGATATAAAAAAAAGACACACAGACCAATGAAGTAATCTAGAACATTCAGAAATAAATCTATGTCTCTGGTCAACTGATTTTTGACAAAGGTGCCAAGAATACACATTAGGGAAAAGACCCCCTCTTCAATAAATAGTGCTGGGAAAATTAGATATGCATAAGCAGAAGAATGAAACTAGATATCAATCTCTCAGCATATTAAAAAAAATCATGTCAAAATGAATTGAAAACTTAAATATAAGACTTGAAAGTATAAAACTACTAGAAAAAAATGGGGAAAATACTTCAGGACACTGGTCTAGGCAAAATTTTTTTTGCCTAGAAGAAAGATTTTTTCAAAAGCACAGGCAACAAAAAATAGACAAGTGAGACTATATTTAACTAAAAAGCTTCTACATAGCTAAAGAAAAAATAAAGAGCTATTCTATAGAATGGGAGAAAATATTTGCAAACTATTAATCTAACAAGGAACTAATATGCAGATTGTACAAGCCATGCAAACAACTCAACAGCAAAAACTCAAATAACCCTTTTTTTAACTCTAAAATTTTTTATTAAAAAAATTTTTTTATTAAAAAAAATTCAGGGTTAGGTATATAAATGTTCATTATACAGGTACCCTTGTTGATAAGGTGTGCCCCCCAGACCCTGGCAGTTTCCCTTAACTGCCAATCCCACCCTCCTCCCCTGGCGGTTTCCCACTACTGCCACTCCCTTTCTAATAGTATAATGATAATTGTTTAGGGTTTACTTATGAGTGAGAACATATGGTACTCTGTTCTTTGTTTCTGTGACAGATCACAGAGTATGATAGACTCTAAATACATCAAAGTTGCTGCGAAGTCCTTATGTTTGTCCTTCTTTATGGCTGTGTAATATTCCATTACACATTTTTTTATCCAGTTCAGCTTCAATGGGCAACATGGTTGGTTCCATGTTTTTGCTACTGTGAATAGTGCTGCAATAAACATGCATGTGCAGGTATCTTTTTGTAGAATGATTTGAGTTCCTCTGGGTATATTCCCAATAGGGGAACTGTTGGGCCATATGGAAGGTCAGTTTCTAGTTCCTTCAGAAATTGCCACACTATTTTCCAAAGAGGTTGCACTAGTTTGCATTCCCATTAGCAGTGTAGAAGCATACCTTTTTCTCTGCATCCTCACCAGCATCTGTTGTTGTTTGTTTTATTAATGATGGTCATTCTTACTGGGGTTAGGTGATATCTCAATGTGGTTTTGATTTGCATTTCTCTGATGATTAGTGAGGGTGAGCACTTTTTCATGTGTCTGTTGGTTACCCATATATCTTCTTTTGATAAGTGTCTATTCATGTCTTTTGTCTACTTCTTAATGGGCCTATTTGTCTTTTTTCCTTTCGGCACTTTTGAGTTCCTTGTAGATCCTAGATGTTAAGCCTTTGGCAGATGTACAGTTGACAAATATTTTTTCCCAGTCTGTGGGCTGTCTCCCCGCTCTTTTTTTTTTTGAGTTGGAGTCTCACTCTGTCACCCAGATTGGAGTGCAGTGGCACGTTCCCAACCACCGCATCCTTGACCTGCTGGGCTCTGGCGATCCTTCCGCCTCAGTCTTCCAAGTAGCTGGTCGCATGCTACCATGGCTAATTTTTGATTTATTGTAGAGATGAGGTCTCTCCACGTTGCCCAAGTGGGTCTCAAATCCGCAGGCTCAGGCAATTCACTCACCTCAGCCTCCCAAAGCGTGGGATTACAGGCTGAGCCACCGAGCCCAGCTGTCTCCGCTCTCTTGATGGTTTCTTTTGCTTTGCAGAAGTTTTTCAGTTTGATAAGGTCCCACTTGTCTATCTTATCTCTTATGGCATAGGCACTTGTAGTTTTGATCAGGAATTGGATGCCAGTTCCAATTTCCATATGGGTGTCTCCTGCATTTTGTAAGATTCTTATAGTTTGAGGTTTTGCATTTAGGTCTTTGATTCATTTAGAGTTAATTTTTGTGTATGGTGATAGGTAGGGGTCCTGTTTCAATCTTCTGCATGTAATCAGCTAGTTTTCCTAGTACCATTTGCTGAATAGGTTTTCCTCTCCCCAGTGGTTGTTGGTGGAGGCTTTGTCAAAGATGAGTTGGTTGCGAAATTAAGATTCTGCTTCCGGAATCTCCATCCTGTTCCATTGGTCTGTGTGCCTGTTCTTGTACCAAAACCAGGCTGTTTTGATTATTGCAGCTGTATAGTAAAGTTAAATAATCTTTTTTTAAAATGAGCACATCAGAGGCAAGAATGTGACGGAACAGCCTCACGTGAGAGTGTCCACAAAACCAAGTGTCAATAAAGACTCCCTGCATGAGTGGGTGTGTGCTGGTGGGTGAGTGAAAGTCCATCTGAGGAGACTCAGGTTCATGCTCAGGGCTCTCCTCTGGAGGTGACTGCAACCCACCAGTGCCCTGAGACTGGAAGCCCCAGAGCGCAGGATCATCTGTTGTTCTCGGGGATCTCTTGAAAAGAGGTAGCAGAGAACAGCTGCTCCTCACTGCCTGGCACCTGACCCATGTCATCACCTGTGGCAGCAGACCAGGCACGAGCAATAGGAACTGTGGAGGAGGAAGGGCAAGGAAATCTGGAACAGAGCCCTGCTGCCAGTGAGGAGCACTGGCATCATCTTCTCTGTCCCGGGACTGGGCAGAGACTTGCATTGCCCCACATAGTTCTGTCCGCTGCTAACTTGGGACCCAGAGGCTATCCCATCATTGGACTCAGAGAGACAGATGCATTTCCCCCACATAGGAACAAGCACAGACAGGTCAGATCTGAGTGGGAGGCTTGGCAGCAGCAGCAGAAGAATCAGGTGAATCTGGATCGGATACATCCTCATCCCACAGTAGTCCATAGGGCATATGATCCTTGCTGAGAGCAACCCTACCATCCTGTGCTGAGAACAGAGGGCTGGAGACCAAAGCTGCTCCTTAACACGGCAGCAGCAGCAGCTGAAAGGAACCTGGAGTTACAGAAATGACCATAGAGCGAGTTTTTTTGTTTCTGTTTTCTTTTCTCTCTCTTTCTGCTTTTGTTTATACTTTCATACTTGCTTTGTTTCTGTTATCTTATTTTATTTTTTTAGATTTTCTGTTTGTGTATGGATATTTTTGAGGGCGAGTACATTAGCAGAGATTTTTTTGTTTGTATGATTTTCTGTATGTTGTTTTTTTCCTGTCTTTGTTTGTTTAGGTGGTACACCTGTCAGTTTTCCCTCTTAATCTTCCATCTCTCCACCTTGCTTTTGTCTTCCTCCTTCCGTTTTCCATTATTTTCCTTTTTCTTATCTCATTTTACTTTCAAGGCACAAATATATAACCCACTGCATGAACAGATTGTAAGGTTGGGGGAAGTGGGTGCCAGGAGCCCCACACACCTGTCAGCAGATACTGTGATCTGCAGATAGCTTCTGAATCACAGCTCCTCCCTCAATTAAATCTCAAAACTGCCAAAATCACAGCCCTCACCCACAGTCCAGCTTCAAAACTGAACAAAGCCAGAGGATCTACATAAGGAAGAATAAGAGATTGAACAAACAGAAGTAAAAGCTATCTCTCCTATCACTGAACAATAGAATTAAAGAAGAGGTTAAAAAAGGGGGAAGGAAAACCTTCACAAATGAAGAAAAGCCAAAGGAAGAATATGGGTCTCATACAGACCCCTGGGAAGACAACAACTGAGAATACAGATTTCAAAACTCAAACAATGAACAGCCCCCAGAATGAGTGGTCTAAAATCACAAACTCAGATATCACGATATTAATAGAGAGAATAAATAAAAATGAGGAGAGACAAGAAGAATGTAGGAGTTGATAACTGAGATAACAGCAATAAAGAATACAGTGAATGAAATAAGTAACAAACTGATAAGCATGGAAAACAGAATTAACCAAGCAGAAGAATCTCAGAGCTTGAGGACCAAAATATGGAACTAACTCAAACTGTTAAAAACATAGAGAAGAAGCTTAAGAAGACAGAACAAAGCCTCTAAGAGATAAGTGATTTTATAAAGAGGCTGAACCAAAGATTAATTGGAATTTCTGAGGCAGACAGAGAGACAGAGAGCACCGTGGAACAAACATTCCATGAAATTTAATTGGAATTTCTGAGGCAGACAGAGAGACAGAGAGCACCGTGGAACAAACATTCCATGAAATTATCCAAGAAAATTTCCCTCATCTCATCAGAGATGTGGCCACTCAAACACAAGAGATTCAGAGAGACCCTGCAAGACAAACAAATGAGAAGAACAATGCCTAGATACGTAGTAATTTGTTTACACAAAGTAGGTATAAAGGAAAAAATCCTAAAGGCAGCAAGAGAGAAAGGTCAGATTACCTACCGGGGGAAGACCAGTTAGAACAGTAGCAGACTGGCTGCGCTCAGTGGTTCAGCCTGTAATCCCAGCACTTTGGGATGAGTGGATTGCCTAAACCTGAAGGTTCAAGACTAGCCTGGGCAACTTAGTGAGACCTCATCTCTACAATAAAAATAAAAAATTAGCCTGATGTGGTAGCGTGTGCCTGTAGTTCTGGCTACTTAGAAGGCTGAGGCGGAAGGATCGCCAGAGCCCAGCAGTTTGATGCTGGGGTGACCATGAGCATGCCACTACAGTCCAGCCTGGGCAATGGAGTGAGACTCCAACTCAAAAAAAAAAAAAAAAAAAAAAGAATAGCAGCAGACTTACCTACAGAAACTCTTCAGGACAGGAAAGACTGGGGTTCCAATCCTTAAAGACAAACAGTTTCGACAAAGAATTACCTTCCCAGCTAAGCTAAGTTTCATCAGCAATAGGGTATTAAAATCCTTCCCAGACATTCAATCCCTAAGAGTTTATGCCACCTCCAAACCAGCTCTACAAGAAACATTAAAGAAAGTACTAAATACAGAAGAAAGGAAAAAAGAATGACAGTATCCTTTCCAAGAATGCAGGAAAAAGATTGAAAACATACATAAATCAACCAGAAAATCAAAAGAAAGACAATAAACAAACAGTAGCAACAACAACAAACTCTATAAAAATCTCATGACAGGGATAAACTCTCACATCTCAATAATTAGCCTGAATGTGAATGAACTAAATGCACCACTGAAAAGATATAGAATGGCAAACTGGATAAAATATCCTGATACAACAAGATGCTGTCTTTAGGAGACTCATCTCACCAGAAAGGACAGTCACAGACTCAAAGTAAGAGGATGGAAAACAAATTTTTAGGTAAACGGAACACAAACAAAAAAACAGGAGCTGTGATCTTAATATCAGACAAAATACCCTTTAAGCTATCAAAAATTAAAAAAGATACAGAAGGTCACTACATAATGACAACAGGTTCAATCCATCAACAAGAAATATCCATCCTAAACATTTATGCACCCAACATAGGAGCACCAACTTTCATAAAGCAGCATCTGCGTAAACAAAAAAAAGATATTGACTCTAACTCTATCATAGCTGGGGACTTAAACACTGTACTAACAACCCTAGACAGATCATCAAGACAAAAAGTCAACAAGGAGATCCGGAACCTCAATATGATGCATGACCAAATGGACTTAATTGATACCTACAGAACATTCTACCCAACAACCACATAATACACATTCTATTCATTACCACATGGAAAGTACTCTAAGATCGACCACATCCTTGGCCATAAATCAAGCATAAACAAATTCCATAAGATTGAAATACTGCCATGCACCTTCTCAAACCACAGTGGAATAAAATTAAATATCGACATCAACGAAGTACCCCAAAACCCCACAAAGACATGGACACTAAATAGCATGATGCTGAACAACTCCTGGGTCAACACAGAAATCAAAACAGAAATTAAAAGATTACTGGAAACAAATGAAAATGAAGAAACATCTTATCAAAAATTTCTGGGATACATGAAAGCAAAAGCAGTACTAAGAGGGGAATTCATATCTCTATGACCACACATGAAGAAAATGGAAAGATTACAAGTTGACAGACTAACAATTCACCTAAAGAAGCTGGAAAAGCAAGACCACAAAAACCCTAACTTCAGCAGAAGCATCCAGATCACCAAAATAAAAGCCCAAATTCAGGCCATAGGAGGCAAAAATACAAAAAAAAGGAAAAGAAAAACCAGCGAAATAAAAAGCTGGTCCTTTGAAAGGATAAACAAGATTGATGGACTTCTAGCTAGACTGATCAAGAAAAAGAGAGCAAAAACCTAAATAAACAAAATCAGAAATGCAAAAGGTCAAGTCACAACTGTCCCCAAAGAGATACAAAAGATTATTAGAGACTACTATGTACACTTGTATGGAAACATACACAAAAACCCAGATGAAATGGAGGACTTTGTGACATCACACAACCTCCCCAGGTTGATACAAGATGAAATTGAGACCCTAAATAGACCAATAACAACCCAGGAAATTGACTTTGTCATAAGAAAACTAACACACACACACACACACACACACACACACACACACACACACACACACACACAGCCCTGGATCAGATGGCTTTCCAGCAGAATTCTACAAAACATACAAGGAGGAATACCAATCCTATTGAAAGTATTCCACGCAATCGAGAAAGATGGAACTCTCCCCAAATCATTTTATGTAGCTAACATCACAGTGATACCCAAACCGGGTAAAGATCCAACAAAGAAAAAAACTACAGGCCAATATCCTTGATGAACATAGATGTCAAAAATTTCAACAATATTCTAGCAAATCAGATCCAACAACACATCTCAAAGAACTGAGTACCACTTGTTCTCACTCATAAGCAGACTTTGAACAACTGTCATAATACTATAAGAAAGGGAATGACAGTAGTGGGAAACTTCCAGGGGAGATTGGGTGGAATTGGCAGTAGTGGAAAACTGCCAGGGTGGGGAGGGGCACATCCCATCAACAAGGGTACCAGCATAATGAACATTTGTATACCTAACCCTGAATTGTACTCCACACCTCTAAAATAAAAAATGGGCAAAGGGTCTAAACAGACAGATGGCTGAATGTCCAACACTACTAATCATCAGAGAAATGCAAACCAAAACCACAATGAAATAATATGGCACTCTAGTTGGATTGGCTATAACCAATGCCGGTGAGGATGCAGATAAAAAGGAAATTTTTTTTTTAAAGGTTGGAGCCAATTTTATTGTAATGATATTTGGCTTGTAATGAAATTGTGGATATTGAGGAATTTTATCTATTTTTCTAATTTGTGGTAATGTGAAATAATCACTAACATGCATCGCAGGTTCGCTAATAATATGTTGTACAATAGTAATTTGCTGCATGTCTTCCACCTGGTATTTTTCTATTTGTGCAGAACATGCAATCTTTTTTCTTCCTCCCACATTCATAATATGTAATTTACTGTCCAGTCTGTTGTTCAAAGACGATGTGGAAGGACATTCTCTTGCTGCATAACACTAGTTGATACTTTATTTTTTTTTGAGTTGGAGTCTCAGTTCGTTGCCCAGGCTGGAGTGCATTAGCACCCTCACAGCCACTCCAGTGTCAACCTGATCCTTCCACCTCAGCCTTCCAGTGGAACTATAGGCGCATGCTACCATCCCCGGCTAATTTTTTTATTTATTGTAGAGACATCTCACCAAGTTGCCCAGGATGGTCTTGAACCCCTGGGCTCAGACAGTCCTCTTGCCTCTGCCTCCCAAAGTGCTGAGATTACAGGTGTGAGTCATCATGCCCAACCTAAATTACTTTATAAGAAACTGCCAGACTTCTCCAAAGTGATTTTAAACTCACTGTTGTGTGAAGATTCCAGGTACTCCAAGTCTTCGCTGACGTTTGGTATTGTCAGTCCTTTTAATTTTAATCTTTTTGCTTTTTTTTTTTTTTTTGAGTAGAAATCTCACTCAGTTGCCCAGACTGGAGTGCCTACAGCCACTGCAGTCTCGACGTGCTGGCTTGAATAGACACTTTGCAAGACTGTTTGAATGGAAGCAATCATATGACAAGGTACTCAACAGCAGTCATCATGAAAATACAAATTGAAACTATGATGAGGTGCAATTTCACCCATATTAAGAATGACTAAAATTAGGCTGGGCACAGTGGCTGAAGCCTGTAATCCCAGCACTTTGGCAGGCCAAGGCAGTAGTCATCAAGAAAATACAAATCGAAACTACGATGAGGTGCAATTTCACCCATATTAAGAATGACCCATATTAAGAATGGGCTTAGGTGATTCTTTCGCCCCAGGCTTCCAAGTAGCTGGAACTACATGCGTGTGCTACCATGCCCGGCTAATTTTTTGATTGATTGTAGAGATGAGATCTCACCAAGTTGCCTAGGCTGGTCTCGAAACCCTGGGCTCAGGTAATCTTGCCTCGGCCTCCCAAACTGCTGGGATTACAGGCATCAGCGACTGTGCCCAACCTAATTTTAGTCATTCTTAATATGGGTGAAATTGCTCCCATTCAGACAGCCTTGCAAAGTGTCTATTCAAGTTTTCACCATGACTAAATTCTAGTTTTAGTCCAAATTAATGTTCTTATTGGGTTGTCTTATTTTTGAGTTGTAAGAGTTCCTTCTGTGTTTCATATACAAATCCTTTGTCATATATTGTATTTTCTTCCACTCTTTGTTTTGCCTTTTCATTTTCTTTTTTATATATATATTTTTGTTTGTTTTGATTTTTTGGTTTTTTTTTTGAGTTGGAGTCTCACTCTGTCACCCAGACTGGAGTGCAGTGGCCGCT
>NW_007246664.1:86614-97385 GCF_000164805.1 Carlito syrichta | reverse complement strand
GCCTTCCAAGTAGCCGGAATTACAGGCATGCGCTATCACGCCCGGCTGATTTTTTGATTTTATTGTAGAGGTGAGGTCTCGCTGCCCAGGCGGGTCTCAAACCCGCAGGCTCAGGCAATCTAGTCACCTCAGTCTCCCAAAGGCGCGGGATTACAGGCTAAGCCACCAAGCCCGGCTTCTTTTTTGTATTTTATTTTAAAGATGTGGGGTATGGGATTAGGTATACAAGTGGACATCATAGAGGTAAAGTTTGGGCCTCAAAAGGGAACTCTTATACACTGTTGGTGAGCAGAGCATGTAAATTAATAATGAAAATTATTAATAATTATTAATTATTATTATAATAAAATTATTAATAATCATGAAAAGCACTATGGAAGTTTCTCAAAAACTACAAATAGAACTACCTTCTGATCCACCAATCCCATTGCTGGGTATTGATCTAAAGGAAAAGAAAGGAAATCATCATACCAAAGGAATACCTACCCCATATTTATTGAAGCAACAACCAACATATGGACTCAATGCAGTGTCCATCAGTGGATGAATAAATTTAAAAAATGTGGTTTACATGCACAAAGGACTACTATTCAGTCATAAAAAAATAAAATCCTGTCATTTGCAGCAACATAGATGGAGACTGAAACTCATTATGTAAGTGAAATACACCAAGTACAGAAAGACAAATATTATATGTTCTCACTAATATGTGGAAGTTAAAAAAAAACTGATCTCATAGAGACATTGAGTAGAATGATACTTACCAAAGGCTGAGAAGGACTGGGTGAGGCGAGTAGAGAATTTGGTTAATGGGTACAAACATACAGTTAGATAGAAGCAATAAGTTATAATGTTTGATAGCACAGCAAGGTAACTATAGTTAACAACAATGTATTGTATATTTCAAAATAGCTAAAAGAGAGGATCTGAAATGTTCTCAACACAAAGAAATGATAAATGCTTGAAGTGATAGCTATCCCAAATACCCTGCTTTGATCATTACATGTTCTATGCATGTATCAAAATATCACATGTACCCCCAAAATATGTACAAATATACTAGTAAATATTCTGAATTCTGCTAAAATATATTAAATATAGTAAAAAAGTTACAATTCCAAGGGAAATGCAACTAAATGTCCTCCAAAACACAGGCTGAACAAAGAACATTAAGAAAGTAATTAAAATGCTGTTCTGTGGTGCTAAAATATGTTTGTTTACATATGGCATTCCTCACCTGTAACAATTTTCTATTTTACTTGGATTTTTTCAAAAACTTGTTATTTATTTATTGTCTTGGTGGTTTATGAAGACTAAAAAAATAAGATTTATTTATAACAATAACAAAAATGTATTACCCTTACAAAAGATATGCTATATTCAAATTCAGTGTTTGATTATATAAATTTTTATTAACATGCAATCCCTGGAGATCTATTTTTTTGCTTTACTGAAAATAATAAACTGGTTGACAGAAGAAAATAAATATAGGTAGAGGGATAAAATAAGAATTAATAACTAGTGTCATATCATCTCTATATAACATATGTGGAAATAAAACAATTTTGGCACTGTTAAACAGATATTTGTATATAAGTACACATGGATGTACCAGATTATCAATTTCTATTCTTATCTATTTCTTTGAAGCTTTTTTGCATGATACTGACTGGGTTCTTAAGGCCATATTCAAATGTATTAGGTAACATATTATGTTAGTTTAAAACGTGAGCTATAAAATCAGAGCGCCAGGTTTCAAATACTGGCTCCAATTTATATCATTAGTATAACCACAACCAACTTATTTAACTCTGGAATATTTAATTTCTTTATCTAGTTAATGCAGAAATTCATAGAATTGTACTCACAGGATTTGCTGATGTCATTTTTAGGTGTGAGAATTAAATAAGACTAACCATATAGAAAAGTATTTGATACACAGTAACATCCAATAAGCATTAATCTATTTTATCATCATTATAAAAGATAGTAATCACTAATAACAATAACGACAGTTTAACACTTAATGAATGATTATTACGTACCTAGCATTACACTATTTAATTATCAAAACAATCCATGAGATAGATAAATGTATTAACACATTTTTTAAAATTTTAAAATTTATTTTAAATTTCTTCCCTTTGTGAACAAATTATAACCACATTTTACAAATGAGGAGACTGAGGCAGAGATACTGAGCACTTGCCCAAGTTCATACAGTTAATAAGAAGAGAAATCGTAATTTTTTTCTTTGATTTATTGTAGAGACGAGATCTCGCCTAGTTACAAGGGCTGGTCTTGAACCCACCGGCTCAGGCAATCCACTCACCTCAGCCTCCCAAAGTGCTAGGATTACAGGCTAAGCCTCCGAGCCCAGCTGAGAAGTCGTAATTTAAACATAAGTAGTTTAACTCTAGAGCATGTGTTCTTTACAAGATAAGCCAGTGAGGGCAGAAGTTTGAGGACTATAGCTTTTCCACTGAACCTCAAAATACACTAAAAAAAAGTAACCACTTGCTCTGCTCATGTGTAAGCCTGAATTTAGGCAGAGCATCAAATTTAGAGGGTACAAACTTGTTACATCACACATTTGCATAACTAAAAATTCTTTTATTACTTCCTTAAATAAGAATGCAAGTTTTGAACCTGTAATATTTTATTATTTAAAAATATAATAGAGACAAGGTCTCACTATGCTGCCCAGGTTGGTTTCAAACTGATGGCCTTAAGCAATCCTGCCTCGGCCTTCCAAAATGCTGAGATTATAGGTGTCAGCCACCATGTCTGGCCCTAGATCTGTAATATTGTAAACACTAAGGGATTTTAAAGAACTGGATATAGGATTACAGGTAATATTCACCAAACATGATGACAGCAGGGTGATGGACAGATTTCTCAAGGATATGTAAATTCACTATCATTAAAATGATGCTGGCAAAAACTGAATGGATAACATTTATGTACAGGTATTAAAATATGAGAATAAGGAAGAGAGAGAAAATAAGTGGAATCACAAATACAAAAATTTTCAGTATGCTATAATTTTTAATTAAATATATTTTCTGACTTTTGTCTGAGTGTTAAGATTACTAAAAGAACCTAAAAATCATAAAGCTCAGTTAACTAGAGTAAGAGCAGAAACCTTCATACTTTCTTACAGAAAGAAAAAGCTGTATCAAAAGAAGAAAGATAAAAAAATAAAACTTACAGTTAGTTAAAAAAAAAACCTTGATAAAAGCTTTTTTTCCTTAAAAAAAAAAAAAAGAAAATCACAGAAAGCCAGGAGCTACAGTTAAACTACTATATCTAAAATTTTTCTTTTAATAGCTGTAGTAAGAATTTTTAGTAAATAATATTTATCTCATATATGCCTCATTGAACCCTGTTCTATTGTATAATAAATCTCTCTAATAAAATAGCAATGTCTTTAAGTAAATATGCCCTTAAGATAAAATTATTTAAAAGTTGAAAACTTATTAGTAGCCAGGGATGAATGTTCTAATCTTTGAGAACTGACAAAACAATGAGCAAAAAAGAGTTCCTTGGAAAAGAGGACAATTCTGAGTTAGTTGTAAAATAGAGTCATGGAAAATCTCTTATTTTAGTAGCAACTCAACTGAATCATTATTCCAGTTTCTTTTTTTTTTGAGTTGGAGTCTCACTCTGTAGCCCAGACTGGAATGCAGTGGCTGCTCCTGGCCACTGCAGCCTTGACCTGCTGGGCTCCAGCAATCCTTCCACCTCAGCCTACCAAGTAGCTGGAACTACAGGAGTGTGCTACCACGCCCAGCTAATTTTTGATTTATTGTAGAGATGAGGTCTTGCCAAGTTGCCCAAGCAGGTCTTAAAGCCCCCAGGCTCAGGCAATCCACTCACCTTGGCCTCCCAATGCCCTGGGATGACAGGCTGTATTCTAGTTTCTTGCAACTGAAGTAGTAAATCGTTTTAACTCATTAAGAGAGGAAAGTGAATTTAGTCTTTATGTATCTAAAAACCTAAAGCTCCTATTTTATTTGTTTTACATTTTGTTCAAATTAGAATCACAAATAAGATTATCCAGCAATTAGCATAGAACTTTACCCATAGTCGAATGCAGGAGAATGCCTGGTTAGGGTGCAGATAAATTATTTTATACACTAGGGATATTTTTGTCTAGAAAATGAATGTCAGTTACTGCATTAGAGTGAGAATTGAAACATGACTTTCTTATTTCACTGTCTTTATCAACATAACTTTCTTAATACAGAAAACTCTTAGCCAGGAAGATAAAAATTGCAAATAACTATCATTATTCATTCCAGGAACTTCCTGAAATACCCATTAGCTCTTAAACAGAAAGCATAAGGGTGACATCTGCAAGATGGTAGAGTAGGAGATACCAGTTTTTGTCCCTTATAAAAATCAACAATTAGGCAGCTATCCATAAAAAAAAAAAAAAAAAGTCCTAGGAGGGCTTAAGATTCCAGTGAAGAACTTGTAGCAACACAATGGAGCAAAAAACAGAAAAAAAGCTGCACAGAAAAGATTGTTGTGGAGACTGGTACACTGTAGACGTGGAGACAGCTAGAAACAAAGAAGGGCTGGTACTAGAAACAAAGAAGGGCTGGCCACATAGCAGGTACCAGGTGGTCCTCAGGGTCCTGCTCTGCAGAGGGCCCTTGAAGCCTTTGCAGCTGAGGACCTCAACAGCAGCAGCAGACTCCATAGTGGAAGCAACAGTTTCCATAGTGGAAGTCCCCTTAGAGGTCATCAGTGTGGACCCTGACAGTGTACCCCACAGAGGACATTGGAAACTTTTACCACTAAGGTAACCAAAAACTTTGCTGCCACTGCTTCTTGATGGAGCTGCTTCCCCAAGAAGGAACCACTTGTTGTGCTCTCCAGGGATCAGGTATACCCCCATCTCCTCAATTTTATATGTACTCTGTACCCCGACTCTGAAGGTGTTCCATGAACATCAGTGCTAGGATGCTACAATCACTGCTGCAGAGGGAGTGCACATGTCTTGGAACCTGTATAACTCCATGTGCACCTGCACTCTGGACACCAGGTCATTGTTTGGTTGCTTTACAAGCACCTGAACCTCACACATCATTACAAGTGTTGCAACCAGGACATCTGTACTTTGGGTCTGGTGCTGGCACCATCCTGGACCCTGGAGCTAAGTCCCTCCACATGTACCTGAGCTCCAGAACCTGGCTCCAGAGCTACTTCACAGCAACTGTGCATCAGACATTGGTGGCACTGCCACCATGAGCACACCTGCGAGCCTAAACTATGACTTCTACCATGGTAGAAAAAGAGATCAAAGACCCTAATAACTCTTACCACCGCTATAAGCATTCACAGTACTGGCTGCTGAGGGCCTCTGTGATATTTGCTGATGCTGATGTCTGCTAACAGAGCTGCATGGAGATTATCATTCTGTGACCTCACCAGAGACAGAATTGTTGCACCCCATCCAACCTGTACCCTTACATCTACCCATAGGTGAAGGTTTTTCCCACTGAAACCAGCCTACAAAGTCTGGAAGAGATAAGTTCTTCATCAAATGAGTAGACATTAATGCAAAGTAATAAGAAACACAAAACAACGGAAACTTGACACTGCTAAAGTAACAGAATAATTTTCCAATCCACAAGAAATAAGATTTATGCATTGGCTAACAAAGATTTCAAAATAATTGTTTCAAGCAATTCAGTGTGCTATAAGAGAATACAGACAGACAACTCAGTGAAACCAGAAAAATAAGTGAACAAACTGAAAAGTTAAATAAACAGAGAAATCATAAAAATATCTAAGCAGAAATTCTAGAGCTGAAGAATATAATGAATGAAACAAAAAATGCAATAGAAAGCATCACAGCAGACTTGATGAAGCAGAAAAAATAACCTGAGAACTCAAAGATAGGTAATTTGAGAACATCAAAGACAGAAAATACACCAAGATCCTTTTAAGCCCTCACACTCAAATCCTTGTAGTACTGGGGGGAAGCTTGGGCACTGCTATAGCATGAAGCCCCTTCTAAAGGAGCAAGACTTACAGAGGGCATGCTGTAGCTTTGGGGTGGCCTACGATGGGCTTGGTGCCCATTCTGGTCTGTGTGGCCTTGGATCCTGGCTGGAGGAGAAGATGGGGGGCAACTGGGAAGGAGTGCCCAGAGTGTGGCACAGTAGATCATAATAATCCTAAGTTTGACATTAGTATGCTGGTTCATTCCCAAGGCAAGAAAAGGAAAGAGATATCTGTGATAAAAGTTCTCTAGAAATGAAATATAGAGATACTATGTAATTGGGTGTAGAAGTAGAACCTCCACAAGATAATTATATGCCTTGGTCTACTACATTGGAAAATGTAGAAATACCTGAGATATAAAAGCAAGTCTTGCATTAGGATCAAATGGAAAACAGACTGGAAAGCTTAATATTGTTAAGATGGCAATACTACCCAAAGAAATCTATACATTCATTGCATTCCTATAAAAATTCCAATGATATCCTCCCCTCCCCTGGAAATGGAAAAGCCAATCCTCAAATTTATATAGAATGACCAGGGATCCCAAAGAGGCAAAACAATATTGAAAAGAAAAACTATATTGGAATACTCTAGCTTCCCAATTTCAAAGCTATAGTAATCAAAACATGTTGTACTGCCAATAAGGATAAATATATAGATCAGTGGACTAGAATGGAGAGTCCAAAATTAAACTGATACATCTATGGTCAATTGGTTTTTAAGAAAGGGGGCCAATATTATTCAATGGGGAAAAATAGGCTCTTTGACAAATGGTTCAGGGACAACTGGATATCTACTACAAGCAAAAGAATGAAGTTGGATCCCTACCTCACATCATATAGAAAATTAACTCAAAATAGATCAATTATCTCAATATAAGAGGAAAAACAATATAATCCTTAGAATGTAGGAGTAAATCTTAATAACCTTAAATTTGACTACGAATTCTTAGATATGACATGAAAACCACAAACAACAAAGAAAAATTAAATAAGTTAAACTTCATTAAAATGAAAAACTTTGTCTATGGCCATACTACCCTGAGTGTGCCTGATCTCACCTGATCTTGGAAGCAAAATTAAAAACTTTATGCATCAAGGCACATTATCAAGAAAGGGAAAAGTCAATCTACAGAATGGGGTAAAATACTTGCAAATAATATATCTAATAAGGGTCTAGTACCCAGAACTCCTGCATCTCAACAACAAAAATAAAATAACACAGCTAAAAATGTGCAAAGGATTAGAATAGAAATTTACCCAAAGAAGATATTCAAATGAACAATAAGCACATGAAAAGATGTTCCACATCAATAGTAGTTAAGGCGATGCAAATTAAAACCCCAATGAGATACCATTTCACTCCCACTAGAATCTCTATAATTAAAAAATAAATAAAAGGAAAACAGCAAATGTTGGCAAGGATGTAGAGGTATTGAAATCCTTGTTCACTGCTCCTAGAAATGTAGAGTAGTTCAGCCACTGTAGAAAAGTTTTGTGGTCCATGAGAAAGGTATACATAGACTTACCATATGACCTGGGAATTCCACCTTCTAGGTATATATCTCAAAAGTTAAAAACAGGTACTCAAACAAATATGTGTACACACATGTTCATAGCAGCAGTATTCGAAATAGTCAAAAGGTGAAAACAGCTCAAATGTCCATCAACTGAACAACAGATAAACAAAATGTGGTAAAATATAAAATAGAATATTATGCAAACATAACAAGGAAAGAAACGCTGATACCTGCTACAAAATGAAGGAATCTTGAAAACATTAATCTGAGTAAAAGAATCAAGACACAAAACATCCTTCAATCAATGAATCATGATATACAAATATACCATCAAAGGTATATGAAATATCCAGAATAGGTAAATCTTTAGAGATTGAAAGTACATTGGTAGTTTCTAGGGGCTGAGGACAGAGGGAAATCAAGAGTAATTAGTGGATATGGGGTTTCCTTTTGGGGAAATAAAAATATTATGGAGAAAGATAGAGATGGTAGTTGCACAATATTGTAAATTTACTACATGCTATTGAATTGTTCACTTTCATATTGTATAAATTCCATCTCCAGCATAAAAATAAAGATCAAAGTGAAGGACACTGATAGCTGGTTCTTATGAACTTTGGCAACCAATGGTGACTCACTTGATGCTTCCAAAAAATAAAATTCTGTGTGTTAAAGATATTGTGGACCCTGTATTCCTGTGGTGACCAGTTAGTTCAGATAGCATCTAAAACATTATCTGAAGACTTTATTTAAATAGAAGATGAAATCAGAATGTGAAATCAGAATGTGAATACAATAAAATTAACCTCTTTAGTCATTTCAGCTTTAGAGTGATCTGACTTTCTAAAAAAATATAGCTACTGAGGATTAAACTCTGACCTTTTTTTTTTTAACCTTGCCAAATTCCTATCTAAGGGGTCTAAGAAGATAGGTTTTTAATTAACTCTCCCTATATAATGTGGTTTACTTTCCAATGTGACACTGGCATAACATCACATAACAGATAAAGAAGAAAAATCAAAGTATTTTATGACCATGTAAAGATGTCCCTTGGGATCTCTCGGACTCCAGGCACCTTTTAAGACAACTTATCTATTTTCTCTGAAGTCTGCCACCTATGAGGCTTCATCTAAATGTAAGAAACTTGGAATCTGTCTGTCCCCTTAGATCAATGGGCACCTTCACTGCTGATTTCAAAATTCCTTAGATAAGACATTTGCTACTAATTGTTAGTAAGAAAATCTTTGAATCTACCTATAACCTATAAGCCTGTATGGAGATGTACTACCTTCCCAAAAAGAACCAATGTAAATCTCACATGTATTGATTTATAGTTTTCTATAACTGCTGTCTTCCTAAAATGTATATAACCAGCTACACTTTAACCATGGCAGGCACATGTTCTCAGGACTGCATGAGGCCACGTGTCACAGGCCTAGGTCATTACTCACATTTAGTTCAGAATAAACCAGGTTAAATATTTAAGAGAATGTGGCATTTTTATCACTACTTATTCCTGTCTAGTTGGTTAGGTTTTCCCGTCTAGTTTTTTTTTTTTTTCTTTTAAAGATGTGGGGTACAATTCAGGGTTAGGTATACAAATGTTCATTATGCAAGTACCTTGTTAATGAGGTGTGACCCCTCCCCTTCCCATCAGATTTCCACTACTGCCAAACCCGGTCCCTCCCCCTCCCTGGCAGTTTCCCACTACTGCCAATCCTATTCTTACAGTATTACAATAATTGTTCAAGGTCTCCTTATGAGTGAGAATATGTGATCCCTAGTTGTTTCTGGGATAGACCATTCAGTATTATAGACTAAATCCATCAAAGTCGCTGTGAAGTTCATAATTTTGTTCTTCTTTATGGCTGCATAATATTCCACTGTGTATATGTACCACATTTTAAAAATACATCCTTTTCCGATGGGCAGCACGGCTGATCCCATGCTTTTGCTATTGTGAACCATGCTGCAATAAACATACATGGGCAGGTATTGTTTTCATAGAGTAATTTGAGTTCCTCCAGGTATATTCCCAGTTGGGGGATTGAGGGTCATATGGAAGGTCAATTTTTAGATCTTTTGAGAATTGCCACACTGTTTTCCACAGACGTTGTATTAGTTTACACTCCCACCAACAGTGTAGAATTGTTCGCTTTTCCCTTGCATCCTCTCCATCTGGTTTTTTTTTTGAGTTGGAGTCTCACTCCATCGCCCAGACTGGAGTGCAGTGGCACGCTCCTAGCCACCGCTGTCTCGACCTGCTAGGCTCTGGCGATCCTTCCGCCTCAGCCTTCCAAGTAGCTGGAATGACAGGCATGTGCTACTACGCCTGGTTAATTTTTTTTTTTTTTTGAGTTGGAGTCTCACTTTGTCACCCAGACTGGAGTGCAGTGGCCGCTCCTGGACACTGCAGCCTCGACCTGCTGAGCTCCGGTGATCCTTCCGCCTCAGCCTTCCAAGTAGCCGGAATTACAGGCACGCGCTACCACGCCCGGCTGATTTTTTGATTTATTGTAGAGATGAGGTCTCGCTGCCCAGGCGGGTCTTGAACCCGCAGGCTCAGGCAATCCACTCACCTCAGCTTCCCAAACGCATGGGATTACAGGCTGAGCCACCAAGCCCGGCAAAGTTTTAGTTTTAGGCTTTGGGTTTTTATGTTTTTTATTTTTATTTTTTTTGAGTTGGAGTCTCACTCTGTCGCCCATACTGGAGTACAGTGGCCTCTACCGGCCACCACAGCCTTGACCTGCCGGTCTCCAGCAATCCTTCCACCTCAGCCTTCCGAGTAGCTGGAATTACAGGCATGCGCTACCATGCCCGGCTGATTTTTGACTTATTGTAGAGATGAGGTCTCGCCAAGTTGCCCGGGCGGGTCTCGAACCAGTGGGCTCAGGCAATCCACTCACCTCGGCTTCCCAAAGCACTGGGATTACAGGCTGAGCCACTGAGCCTGGCCCATCTGTTGTTTTTTGAGTTATTGATGATGGCCATCCTGACTGGAGTCAGGTGGTATCTCAGTGTGGTTTTAATTTGCATTTATTTGGTGACTAGTGAGGCTGAGCATTTTTTCATGTATCTGTTGGCTGCTCATATGTTAATACAAGCTTTGATTACTTCACAGGTAGTCATGCTGACTGACATCTAAAGATTGTACCTAAATCAGCTAATACATTAAAAAAAAAAAAAAAAAAGCCGGGCTTGGTAGCTCAGCCTGTAATCCCGTGCCTTGGG